>NW_026646964.1:0-103102 GCF_950005125.1 Chionomys nivalis | reverse complement strand
GCAGGGCAAAAAATGGGAACTTGCGGGTGAGGTGGCATGGGGCAAAGGGGAAATGGGATGAGAAATATGAGAAGGGGAGGATGGGAGGAGCTCGGGGGATTGGGATGGTTGGGATATAGGAAGGATGGATACGGGAGCAGCGAAGTATATATCCTATCTAAGGGAGCCATCTTAGGGTTGGCAAGAGACTTGACTCTAGAGGGGTTCGCAGGTGTCCAGGAATATGTCCCCAGCTGGTACCTTGGGCAACTAAGGAGAGGGAACCTGAAATGACCCTATCCTATACTGATGAATATCTTGCATATCACCTTAGAACCTTCATCTGGCGATGGATCAAGGTAGAGACAGAGTCTCAATTTGGAGCAACGGTCTGAGCTCTTAAGGTCCAAATGAGGAGCAGAAGGAGGGAGAACAAGAGCAAAAAATCAGGACCACGAGGGATGCACCCACCCACTGTGACAGTGGAACTGATTTATTAGGAGCCCACCAAGGCCAGCTGGTCTGGGACTGAATAAGCATGGGTTGATTCCGGACTCTCTGAGCATGGCGGTCAACGAAGACTGATGAGAAGCCAAGGACAATGGCACTAGGTTTCAATCCTAATACATGAACTGGCTTTGTGGGAGCTTAGCCTGTTTAGAAGCTCACCTTCCTGGACGTAGATAGAAGACCTTCGTCTTCCCGCAGGGCAGAGAATTTGGACTGCTCTTCAGTATCGAGAGGGAGGGGGAATGGTGTGGGGGGAGGAGAAGAGGAGTGGGGATAGGGGGAGGGGAGTGGGGGGAGGGGGCAATATTTGGGAGGAGGGGAGGGAAATGGGAAACGGGGAGCAGGTGGAAATTTTAATTAAAAAAGAATAAAAAATAAAAAAAAAAAAAAAAAAAAAAAAAAAAAAAAAAGATTATTTTGGCTATCCAGGATTTTTTGTTTTTCCATATAAATTTGATTAATGTCCTCTCAATATCTGTCAAGAATTTTGATGGGCTGGGCGATGGTGGCGCATGCCTTTAATCCCAGCACTTGGGAGGCAGAGGCAGGTGGATCTCTGTGAGTTCGAGACCAACCTGGTCTACAGAGCTAGTTCCAGGACCGGCTCCAAAGCCACAGAGAAACCCTGTCTCGAAAAACCAAAAAAAAAAAAAAAAAAAAAAAGAAATTGCCTTTGCTAGAATTGCCATTTTTACTATGTTGATGCTCCCAATCAAAGACCAAGGGAGGTCCTTGCATTTTGGTATCCTCTTCAATTTTCAATTTCTTCCTTCAATTTCTTAAAGTTCTTGTCAAAGAGACCTTTCACTTTCTTTTGTTAGAGTTACCCCAAGATTTTTATGCTCTTTGTGGCTAAGAGAAAGATGATGCTCTTAATGGGAACTAGGACTTGGGTATATCTCTTTTATGTCCTGGTTCCCTACTCTACTGTGTATTCACATGTTCTCATTACAAAGAATATGTTACTTGGCAAGAGGCACTACATTTTACTTAACCCTGTGTGATTTGTTTTTCCTTTGTTAAATAGTATCTTTAATGTATTTGAGAGAAAGGAAATGAAATGCTATTTCAATATCTTAAATATGCCTTAATCCTTGGTCATCTTTCTTTCTGAGGGTTGGTTTTGTGTTAATTTCAGGTGTGTACTTGCAAAATGTCATGGTTTCATTCCGTTTGCTGAGACAAAGCATCGTGACAAACAAGCAATCAAAAAGCATCATGAGAAAAACAACTTAATGGAGAGAAAAGGTTTAATTTGGTTCACCATTTCAGAGGGATTGGTTCAATAGCTTTGGGAATAGCATAGCGACAGGAGTGTGAGGCTGACTGGCCACATTGCCTAAACAGTTAGGAGGCAGAGAGAGAAGAGGAAGTTGGGTGATTCTATAGATTCTTAGAGCCTATCTTCAGTGGCATACTTCCTCCAGCAATTCTATGCCTCCTAAAGGTTTTGCAACCTCTTTAAAGAGCAGCACATGTTGCCGATAAAATGTTCAAATATGGGAGCTTATGGGGGACATTTCTCACTCAAACCACAATAAGTTCTATGACAGTAGCTTCCAGAAATAACCAGTGAAAACTATTATCACCCATGATGGGCAGCTTCTCATACTCAGGGAGAGATAAATATTAACTCATGCACAACCTAAAGATGGCTCCTGTAACTTTAAACTGTCATAATTACATGCACAATGTATAGGCATCAGGTAGATTCATAAAAATGCAACCTTGAAAGTCTATTCAATATTAATACTTTAAAGTCTTTTAACACCATGTAAGGATCCTTCTTTGAAGAAGCTGGTCTGTGGGAGAAGAAGAGGCGACAAGTTGAATTACAGGGAAAAGGATAAAATGTTCTCTAGCTTGATCAGCTGTTTGAGGAGCTGGTCAGTGAAGCTCAATGGGAAATGAGCACAAGCCCCTCAGTAGCAGCTTTATTGGATCAGTGTGTGCCAGCACAGTAGGCTGTTTGATCGAAGTCTCCCTAAGTATTTGGGCTTCCAGAGTAGATTAAATGGAAGTCAAGTGTGTTCTGAGAGGGCTCCTCAGAGAGACACACGAGTTGACATCATCCCTCAAGCAGTGGGAACAGGCCAGGTGTAACAGACAGGGAGAGGGGGATTTGACAGGACGAATGAATTCTGGAATGAGTAACTATTATTTTCATTGTATTTTGACATCACAGAAACCCAAATAAACCTGCCTCTTTCAATTTGACTTGAAAGAACATAGAGATAATTCTAAAAAATCAAAGAGACAAAGCCATTTCTTTTCCTCTTTTAATGTACAATGCTTCACACAAAAAAATACTATATAATAAAGCCCCACTCTTTGTCTATTTCTGGGC
Organism: Chionomys nivalis; assembly: GCF_950005125.1. NCBI lineage: Eukaryota > Metazoa > Chordata > Mammalia > Rodentia > Cricetidae > Chionomys > Chionomys nivalis. Next base: position 100,266 of record NW_026646964.1, on the reverse strand, counting down.
ACAAATTTCCTTCTTTTCCATCATTGCCAGGAGCCACACAGCTAAGAAAAATTTGTCAGGCAGTTTGGCTCTTGGTCATTTTGCTGGTACTTTGGAAATTTTTTGTTTCATTTCGTGTTGGAGATGTGTGATATATTGTTCAGGCATATACACTGTGTATTCTCAATCTTTTTTTCTGAAACGTCATTACTGAAGGCGCAAGTCATAAACAATCCCACACCAGTTTGGAATTGTGATTAATAGGGTGGTATTTATTTAAAGGGGAATAAACTTACAGATCACCATCCCAGACAACAGCCCTCTGCGCGCGAAATTAGGAAGAAGTCTAGTCGCCAGAACCAGAGCAGGAAGTAAAGAGAGAGAGGAGGGAAGTAGCCACTTGTTTTTTTAAAGGGAAAGAGACCACGCCCCAATGGGCTGGTATCTCAGTGGCTATTGGCTGGAGGAGCAGAAGGACCTCCCACAACACCTCCCGCTTTTGTTTAAGTAAGAGAGTTCCAAACCTACTATGAAATTATATACAATAAGTACAAATATCCTATTCTAACTAGCTTAGGTCTTATATAATAAATAGCTGGGCTAAGTCATGAGTCGAAAGTAACAACATTTATATAGTCTTCAACCCCATCGAAGATCTGTGAAGGGAAATAATGTTTCCTGAGTAATTAGAAAGTGCAATCAAACACCTTCCAAAACATGCAACAAATCACAGAGACAACTAGCTACCTGGGCAATCACCCAAGGTCACGTTTGCAGTGTTGAAGCAACCAACTTTGGCTAAGGCCTAGCATAACTGACACACCATTTTCAAAGTCAAGAAACTTGTCAAAACTATCTTACCCTGTCTTGGCAGGATATGACAGTCCTGTGTTTTCCATTCACAGATACTCTGTATTTCTGTCAGTGGTTGAGGTATGAGCATTTCTTTACCCATAGGCCAGTTCAGCCAAGAAGAAAGGCTCCAGGTGGAGTGTCTTTGGTGCTCAACATTCTCTCGGGAATAGAGAAGTGTTGCCAGGAGCAATTGTGTCTCACTACCACAAAACTCTGAGTTAGATTAAAAGACATTTTCTACAGCTCTTTGAAGAGGTTGCAGATTATCTATCTATACTGAGTATAATCTCTATGTATCTAAAGAACCTGATTAGTCTAATTAGAAATGACAAACTTAGAAGACTATTAATCTATATAATTCTCAATACCTATCTAACTTAAAGACTAAGACAATAAACAACTGTGAAACAAATGAGGATAATGACCTCCAAATATAAGCAATGTACAAATATACATTGCAGTATGGTAAATATATATCAATACACAAGCAAAATGTAAGTATCTTAATCAGAGGTAGAAATGTACACTGCAATATGGTAAATATATACAATATATATCAATACAATATATGTCAATACATAAAAAATGTTTTTAAACAGAAGTAGAAACATGCATGCATACAATAGTCAATATAATTTCACTTTGTATCAATATATAAGAATCGATACCAATACATTTGTCTCAAAACAATAACTCACAAGTACCAACAAGTACCAATCTATTATCCCTCTTTTTTTTCCCAAATGATCCCCGAGCTTATAAAATTTTTTCCCCAACCCTCAACCATATACCAATTTATAATCAACCCATAAATGATGTCCCTAAACCCAAAAACTTTACTCGGAGAGGGGACGTCGTCCTCTAGAGTTACTTCCAGCTGTCATGGGGGCAACGTTCTTTCTGGGGGATCCTGTGAAAGTAAAATGATGGTTAAATTTCAAGATCGATGTCTTTTAAAATTGCAAATAGTCTCTGATATATTGTGCAAGTCTGGTCAGAATGTTGTATAAGAGGTGCACCATTTCAGCTAACCAAGTTGGGATCATCTTGTGCAGCTGGTACCCAAAACAGGTCTTGTAGTAGCTCTATCAGTATCATGACGTCATATCAACCAGGTGTAGTCGTTGTTATGGGGCCCCATCTTCTTCCTGGAAACTTTAAATGTCACTTCAGGAAAAACTCATTGTTCATGGTGAAAAACTTAAACATTAATCATATAGACATACACACACACACACACACACATATATTCAATGAAAGGAATGATAGATATATTCAATGAAAAGTATGATAGATATGAAGAAAAGCAAAGATGTTTTCTAAACTCATATTTCTTTCTGTCCCCTATCATGGCTCTTGACAATAGACAGAAACTCCAGAAACTCTGGGTTTTTCTCTTACCAACAGGCTTGGAATTGGAGAGGGACTGAGCCAGAGTCCACCTTCAAAACCAGCTCTACAAATTTAGAAATATGGTTTAGTATATTTTACTTACACAACTTATTTAGTTTTCTTGATAGTTCCTATTGGGCAGGTATTTTTCCATCTGTCAGTATCCAAACATCCAGGATCCCTTGAATTTTTCAAAGATGAGTGTTTTCCTGTGGAGATAAGAACAGAAAACTGCCCCCATTCTATATGTTTTTCTTACCACCTGTAGGAATATCATCATTGTGGATGAGTTGTCATTTCTCCTTTCCAAGAGGTTTCTCCTCTTCAAATCAAACTTTTATTAATTTTGATGGTACCCACAATTTTTCTTCTCCTGTGGAAACAAGAGCAAAACCCCTTCTCCAACGTAGCACATCTCCTGGCTTTCATTGAGGGGTCAGGACATCTTTGAAGTAAATTGGTTGATTTAGTTCAGCAGACTTTTCCATTATCCAATGTCTTTCTGCTACTGTCGCTCCTTTCTCATTAGCGTTAAGAAATTTCAAGGTCAATAAAGCATTATGTAATCTATTTCTGGGAGTATTTTTGGTCCCTTTCTGTTTGTTCAGCATATCGTTTATAGTACAATTTGATCTTTCTATAACTGACTGTCCTGTGGGATTATGTGGTATACCTGTAATGTGTTTTATATTATAATAAGCAAAAAAGCATTTCATTTTCTTAGATACATATGCTGGACCATTGTCTGTCTTTATTTGTGCAGGTATTCCCATGATGGCCATAAATTCCAATAGATGTGTGATTACTGAATCAGCCTTTTCTGAGCTCAGGGAAGTAGCCCATTGAAAACCTGAATACGTGTCTATGGTGTGGTGTACATATTTTAATTTACCAAATTCCATAAAGTGGAACACATCCATCTGCCAGATTTCATTTCTCTTAGTACCCTTTGGGTTACTCCCTGCAGGCAACGGTGTTTGATTATAGAAAGAACAAGTAGGACATCTCTTTATAATGTCCTTAGCTTGTTGCCATGTAATGGAAAATTCTTTCTTTAGGCCTTTAATATTGACATGATGCTTCTTATGAAATTCTGAGGCCTGCAACACGCTTCCAATCAATAATTGATCAATCTCAGCATTGCCTTGTGTTAGAGGAACAGGCAGACCTGTATGGGACCGGATGTGTGTTATGTACATTGGACAAAGCCTGTTCCTGATTATGTCTTGTACGTGGATAAACAATGAAGTCAACTCTGTGTCATCTGGTATAAATTCAGTGGTTTCAATATGCAAGATAACTCTTTCTGCATATTGTGAATCTGTAACTATATTAAGAGGTTCTTTAAAATCCCTTAGCACCATAAGAATGGCATATAATTCTGCCTTCTGGACAGAATTATAAGGGCTTTGTTCCACCTTACTCAATTCATCTGAGTTATAACCTGCTTTCCCTGATTTATTTGCATCAGTATAGAACGTACAGGCTCCAGTTATTGGAGCATCACGTACAATTCTAGGAAAAATCCAAGAAGTTCTCTTTATGAGGTTAAGTCTACCACTTTTGGGATAGTTGCTATTAATTTCTCCCAAAAAATTAGCACAAGCTCTTTGCCATGGTTCATTGTCTTCCCATAACTTTTTTATTTCTTCAGTAGTAAAAGGGACTATAATTTCTGCTGGGTCTATACCTGCTAGTTGATGAAGTCTCAGTTTACCTTTTATAATTAATTCAGAGACTTTTTCCACATAAGTTTTTAATTTTTTACTTGGTTTATTAGGTATAAATATCCACTCTAAAATAATATCTTCCCTCTGCATTAGAATCCCTGTAGGAGAAATTCTGGAAGGTAATATGACTAGGATGCAGCTAAGATTTGGGTTCATCCTATCCACATGTGCCTCCTGTAATTTTTCCTCAATCATTGTCAGTTCCTTTTCTGTTTCAGCTGTCAGTTTTCTTGGACTATTCAAATCTTTATCACCATCTAAGGTTTTGTTTAAATGAACTATTAGATCAGGTGTTATCCCAACAGCTGGTCGTAGACTGGAAATGTCTCCTAACAATCTTTGGAAGTCATTAAGAGTCTTTAACTGGTCTCGCCTAATTTGTGCCTTTTGCATTTTAATTTTCTCTAACCCTATTCTGTAACCTAGGTAATTAATAGAATTTCCTCTTTGAATCTTTTCAGGGGCAATATGTAATCCCCACCTAGGCAAGACTTTCTTTACTTCTTCTAACATCCTTTCTAAAGTATCTTTATTTGAATCAGATAACAAGATGTCATCCATGTAACGGTAAATTACGGACTTGGGGAATTGTTTACGAATTATTTCCAATGGCTTACTTACAAAATATTGGCACAATGTAGGACTATTGAGCATACCCTGTGGGAGGACAGTCCATTGATATCTCCTATTAGGCTGAGAATTATTATAAGTAGGCACTGTGAAGGCAATTTTTTCTCTATCATTTTCTTGTAATGGTATGGTGAAAAAACAATCTTTCAAATCAATAACTATAAGAGGCCATCCTTTTGGTAATAGAGAAGGCAAAGAAATTCCAGATTGTAGTGGGCCCATAGGTTGAATTACCTTGTTGACAGCTCTTAAATCTGTCACCATTCTCCATTTACCGGATTTCTTTTTTACAACAAACACAGGAGAATTCCAAGGGCTGGTTGATTCTTCAATATGGTGAGCATCTAGTTGCTCTTGCACCAGCTGTTCCAATGCCTGTAATTTATCTTCAGCTAGAGGCCACTGTTTGATCCATATTGGCTTCTCAGTTAGCCATTTTAAAGGTAGGGCTGTTGGTACCTCTAAAGGTTCGGTATTTGCTGTATGTTCTTGTACAGCCTGAATGGCTGGTGACGTTTTCCCATAATATCTCATCATGTCCTTCCCAGAATTATGAGTTCCTGGAAATACAGGAATGTTAATCTGGGTATTCCATTGCTGTAGCAGGTCGCGGCCCCAGAAATTTATTGCGATATTGGCAATATATGGCCTTAGTCTTCCTATTTGCCCTTCAGGCCCTATGCATTCAACCCATCTTGTGCTTTGTTTTACACGAGATAGGGTTCCAATTCCCAGGAACTGAACATCTACCTCTTGAAGAGGCCAATTCAGATGCCAAGATTCTGGAGTAATGATACTTACATACACACCTGTGTCTAATAAGACTTCAATAAAAGTGCCATTTATACAGACTCTTAGCTTTGGTCTTTGATCATTAATAGAAGTCTGCCAAAATATGCGTTTACTCTGTCCTACTGGGTTTTTTGACTCATCCTCCATGCATAATTCATCATTTAGACCAGTAATATTTTTTTAGGGCAGAAATTGGAGCTTTTAATTTTCTTGGTGAGGCACGTTCTCTACTGTGACTGGGAATGACTGGGCCACTGTTGGCTTGGGGGCCTGCGAGAGGCCCCTCAAGGAGTTTCCCAATGGCATCGGGTTGCCTTGTCTGTCTGTTGTTGACCTGCATTCGTTGGACCAATGTCGGCCTTTACCGCATCTCCTACATATACCTGAAGGCCGAGGTCTCCTATTTTTGTCATTCCCAGAAGGGATATTATTCCTAGAAATCCTTTGCCTGCAATCCCTTTTCAGATGTCCTAATTTACCACAATTAAAACACCTGGCAGTTTGATGTCTCCTCATTGGTTGGGAAATCACTTCTCCTACCCAAGATTCATCATTATAGCTAAACGTCTCAACATTCATTGTATGCTGAATCCATTCATCCATAGGTGCTGATCTAAACTTTAAAGTCCGAATTATCTTTTTGTATTCTATGTTTGCATTCTCAAAAACTAGAGATTCAAGAAGTAGTCGTCTAGCTTCTGGGTCTGTTAGCCCTATGTCCAGAGCCTTAATTAATCTTTGCAAAAAGTCAATAAAGGGTTCTCTCTGTCCCTGCCTAATTCTGGTATATGATTCAACCCTTTTTGCTGGATCTTGTAGCCTATTCCAAGCATTTAAAGCTGCTTGGTGACATAAACACAGTACTTCATCATCATAAAGAGCTTGGATCTGTGGATCAGCATATTGTCCTACACCAAGAATTTGATCTTGGGAAACCTCCACACCTTTTGCTCTTCCTTGCTGTTCCATATGTTTAGATTCTTCTCTGAAAAAGATTCCAAACATCAAGGAAGGTCCATTATCTAAAACTGCAGACACTAACTGATGGAAATCGGGGGCTTAGCTCTAGCATTAGAAGCCCAAGTCTTTATCATTTCCTTAATATATGCAGAGTGCAAGCCAAAGGTAACAATAACTTGCTTAATTTCTTTTAGATTATTCATTGCTATTGCCATCCATCTAGCTTCTCTAACTCCCTTTGAGCCTTTAGAAGTTGACGCTTTGACAGAATGAATTACAGGGTATGTCGCTAAAACCCTGGGTAAGCCAGATCTAATAGCTGGTGGTGGCATTGTATCCTGTCCTTGTGCCTTCTCACTCTGTTCACCAGCTCCAATAATTTCTTCAATCATTTCAAGTCTTTTTATCATTTTCTCTCTTAAATCCTGAATCTCCTGAGCTACATGTGTTTCTAGTGATTTCACTGAGGTATCAATTTTTTTGTCCGCATTCTGCACCTGTGATTTCAAAGCTTTTGAATCCTGAATCTCCTGACCTGTATTAGTTTCTGTTAAAGATTGTATGGTTCTTAGGACCATATTTTTCCTAAATAATAGAATATTCAAAAGAATACTGAAATCTAGTAACCAGTAAATTAAGTTATCTCCATAGTGATATAAACCTTGCATGAAAAAACCCATTGTTTTGGTAGTCAAAACAGTAAAATTCATGTTGGAAATGAAAACTTTCATATTACCTATTATCCAGCAGGTGGCGCTGTTCCCAAGTCGTGACGAAAACAGGGTCCTGTTTCAGTGTCCGCCTAGTATTTGTTAAAAACTGGGAAATGTAAGTTGCTCAACAAAGTAAATGTAATTAAATCAATTCCGTACACGGAACCATAAACCCAGAATCCAGGGGTAGAGAAGAGTAACCCGGAAGCCGTGTATGCCTCCACGTGACAGAGTTGTCCCAAGGGGTTGCAGCTTTCCACAACCGGTAACCGCGTGCTCTGGTTCATTCCGCTTAAGAGCTGCGCTTGCAAGGGAGATTTCAAAATGATTCAGAAAAGAGCATACCACGTGGGCAAAGACTATGCGGGCCTGTGGAATTTAAATCCACATAGCGAGGCAAATGATAGGCTGCGTCGGGACTTGAAGTCAATCTGAGGTGTCTAACGGGAAAATATAAAAAACTGCAGCAAAAAAAGCCACTGCATGATGATTTATGTTAAACTGCTGGCTCCACGCACAAGGCACAGGCCGCAAGTAACAGGCCGTGGCCGAACTGGCGGCCAGCTGCCGAGCGGGGGGGCGGGGGGAAGGAGGGGTCCTAAAACCAAACTTTGGGTGCCAGATGAAGGCGCAATTCATAAACAATCCCACACCAGTTTGGAATTGTGATTATTAGGGTGGTATTTATTTAAAGGGGAATAAACTTACAGATCACTGTCCCAGACAACAGCCCTCTGTGCATGCAATTAGGAAGAAGTCTAGTCGCCGGAACCGGAGCAGAAAGTAAAGAGAGAGAGGAGGGAAGTAGCCACTTTGTTTTTAAAGGAAAACAGACCAAGCCCCAATGGGCTGGTATCTCAGCGGCTATTGGCTGGAAGAGCAGAAGGACCTCCCGCAACACATTACACTTTCAATATCAATTAGAGCATATTTTAAGTTTTGCCTTTGGCATGTCTAATTAAGAATAAGCATCCTGGCACTACTTCTACCTTTATCTAGGCAATCTTGGAATGAGCCATCTTGAACCTACATACTTCCAGCATCTCCTAGGAGTTGTGCAACTTCACTTCCTTCCCACCCATTACATGATTTGAATACCTGTTGCTCTCCTTCTCTAGACAGAGACCTGGGCAGATCTGGTTGCTGGTACCTATGACTTCCATGGATACAATTATTGTCTGCTGTACATGTGCTCCCTGGGAATTAAGTGATTCAAATACATTTTGTTATTTGATGTAAGTGTAATTAAAAGTGGGTGGAACTATCAGCTTTATTGGAATTAATTGAAACAAACTGCCAAGTTCAACTTAGTCACACACATGTAAGATTCAGTCCCAAGTAGGGGTGTATCTAGGGACAGGATATATGTGACAAGGCTAGTGACCACTTCTGCCATATGTTTCCTAACAACTTTTCAGAGCAGTAATGGATGTCCATGAAAGGTAAATCTTTAAATGAATACCGGATAGGCTTTCTTTTATGTTATAGGTGTTTTTCCAATGCATTGATGTTATCAAAATTACTCACCATCAATATCACAGTTGACTTTTTTCAGTTTTTTTTATTAATTTATTTCTTTATTAAAGATTTCTGTCTCTTCCCCGGCACTGCCTCCCATAACCTTCCCCCTCCCCCAACAGTCCTAAGAGCAATCGGGGTTTCCTGCCCTGTGGGAAGTTCAAGGACATCCCACCTTCTTCCAGGTTTATTAAGGTGAACATCCAAACAGCCTAGGCTCCCACAAAGCCAGTATGTGCAGTAGGATCAACACCCAGTGCCATTGTTCTTGTCTTCTCAGCAGTCCTCATTGTCTGCTATGTTTATTGAGTCCAGTACTATCCCATGTTTTTTGAGACCCAGTCCACCTGGCCATGGTGAGTTTCCAAAAGAACATCCCCTTTGTCTCAGTATGTGGGTGCACCCCTCGTAGTCCTGAGTTCCTTGTTCATGCTCTCTCTCCTTCTGCTCCTGGTTTGGGGTTGTAGTCTGGTGCTCCAATGTGGGACTCTGTCTCTGTCACCTTTCATCGCCTGATGAAGGTTAAAATCCAGGAGGATGTCTATATGTTTTCCTTTGTGTTCACCATCTTATTTAGCTTTTCTAGGGTCATAAATTATAGAGTCAATGTCCTTTATTTATGGCTAGAAACCAAATATGAGTGAGTACATCCCATGTTCCTCTTTTTTTGGGGGTCTGGCTAACCTCACTCGGGATAGTATTTCTATTTCTGTCCATTTGAATGCAAAATTCAAGAAGTCATTGTTTTTATTGCTGAATAGTATTCTAATATGGATGTATTCCATACTTTCTTCATCCATTTTTCCATTGAAAGGCATTTCGATTGTTTCCAGGTTCTGGCTATTACACACAATGCTGCTATGAAAATAGTTGAGCATAAACTTTTGTTGTATGATAGGGCATCTCTTGGGTATATTCCCAAGAGTGATATTGCTGGGTCAGGAGTATGTTGATCCCGAATTTCCTGAGAAAGTGCCACACTGCATTCCAAAGTGGTTGCACAAGTTTGCATTCCCAACAGCAATGGATGAGTATACCCCTTTTTCTACAACTTTTCCAGCAAAGGCTATCATTGGTGTTTTTGATTTTAGCCATTCTGACAGGTGTTAGATGACATCATAAAGTTGTCTTGATTTGGATTCTCCTTATCGCTAAGGAAGTTGAGCATGACCTTAAGTGTCTTTTGGCCATATGAACTTCTTCTGTTGAGTATTCTCTGTTCAGTTCATTGCCCCATTTTATAATTGGGTTGATTAGCCTTTTACGGTCTAATTTATTGAGTTCTTTATATATATATTGAAGATCAAACCTTTGTCAATTGTGGGGTTGGTGAAGATCTTCTCCCAGTATGTGGGTTGCCTTTCTGTCTTAGTGACAGTGTCCTCTGCTTTAAAGAAGCTTCTCAGTCTCAGGAGGTCCCATATTTTCAAAGAGGCCCTTAATAACTGTCCTGTTGTGATTATACGTAGGAAGTGGTCTCCTGTGCCCATCTGTTGTAGAGTACTTCCCACTTTCTCTTCTATCAGGTTCAGTGTGTTCTGACTCTTATTGAGGTCTTTAATCCATTTGGACTTAAGTTTTGTGCATGGTGATAGACATGGATCTATTTTCATTCTTCTACAGATTGACATCCAGTTTTGCCAGCATAATTTGTTGAAGATGATCTTTTTTATCCATTGTATGCTTTTAGCTCCTTTATCGAAAATCAGGTGTTCATAGGTTTGTGGGTTAAAGTCCGGGTCTTCTTTACATTCCGTTGGTTGACTTCTCTGTTTTTATGTCAATACCAAGCTGTTTTCAATACTGTAGCTCTGTAATAGAGTTTGAAGTCAGGGATGGTAATGCCTCCAGACAATCCTTTATTGTATAAGATTGTTTGGGCTATCCTGAGTTTTTTATTTTTCCATATAAAGTTGATTATTTTCTTCTCAAGGGCTGTGAAGAATTTTGATGGGATTTTGATGGGAATTGCATTGAATCTATATATTGCTTTTGGTAAAATTGCCATTTTTACTATGTTGATCCTCCCAATCCAAGAACAAGTGAGATCCTTCCATTTTCTGGTGTCCTCTTCAATTTCTTTCTTAAAAGACTTAAAGTTCTTGTCAAAGAGATCTTTCACTTTCTTGATCAGAGTTACCCCAAGATATCTTATGCTATTTGTGGCTATCGTGACAGATTTGTGGCTATCGTGACAGGTGATGCTTCTCTGATTTCCCTCTCTTCTTCCTTATCCTTAGTGTATAGGAAGGCACCTCTTTCTTAGAGTTGATCTTGAATCCTGCCACATTACTAAAGGTGTTTATCTGCTATAGGAGTTCTTTGGTAGCGTTTTTGTGGTCGCTTATGTATACTATCATATCATCTGCAAATAACAAATTTTCACTTCTTCCTTTCGAATATAAATCATCTTGATCCCCTTATGTTGTCTTATTGCTATTGCTAGAACTTCAAGCACTATATTGAAGAGGTATGGAGAGAAAGGACAGCCTTGTCGTGTTCCTGATTTTAGTGTGATGGCTTTGAGTTTTTCTCACTTTAATTTAATGTTTGCTGTTGGCTTGCTGTAAATAGCTTTTATTATATTTAGGTATGACCCTTGTATCCCTAATCTCTCCAGGACCTTTATCATAAAGGGGTGTTGGATTTTGTCGAATGCTTTTTCAGCATCTACTGAAATGATCATATGGTTTTTTTCTTTCAGTTTATTATATGATGGATTACATTGATAGATTTCCCTATGTTGAACAAGCCCTGTATCTCTGGAATGAAGCCTACTTGATCATAATGGATAATTTTTTTTCATGTATTCTTGGATTTGGTTTGCCAGTATTTTTTGAGAATTTTAGCATCACTGTTTAGGAGTGAGATTGACCTGTAATTCTCTTTCTTGGTTAAGTCTTTGTGAGGTTTTGGTATCAGGGTGACTGTAGCTTCATAAAAGCAATTTGGCAGTGACTCTTCTGTTTCTATATTGTGAAATACCTTCAGGAGTATAGGTATTAGGTCTTCTTGGAAGTTCTTGTAGAATTCCACATTGAAACCATCTGGTCCTGGGCTTTTTTTGGAAGGGAGGTTTTGGATAACAGCTTCTAATTTTTTGCAACTAACAGATCTATTGAGATTGTTCGCCTGGTCTTGGTTTAGCTTTGGTATATGGTACTTATCTAAAAAAATGTCCATTTCTTTTGCATTTCCAATTTTTTGGCATATAGGCTTTTGTAGTAAGATCTAATGATTCTCTGAATTTCCTGTGTGTCTGTGGTTATGTCCCCTTTTTCATTTTTGATCTTATTTATTTGAGTGTTCTCTCTCTGTCGTTTAGTTAGTTTGGATAAGGGTTTGTCGATCTTGTTAATTTTCTCCAAGAACCAACTTTTTGCTTCATTGATTCTTTGGATTGTTTTCTGTCTTTCTATTTTGGTGATTTCAGCCCTGAGTTTGATTATTTCCAGTCTTCTACTCCTCCTGGGTGCGTCTGCTTCTTTTTTTTTTCTAGAGCTTTAAGGTGTGCTGTTAAGTCCCCATTGTATGGTTTCTCTGTTTTCTTATGTGGGCACTTAGTGCTATGAACTTTCCTCTTAACACTGCTTTCATACTTTCCCATAGATTTGAGTATGTTGTCTCTTCAATTTTATTAAATTCACGGAAGATTTTTATGTTTTTCTTAATTTCTTTCTTGACCCAGGTGTGGTTCAGTAGTTGACTATTCAATTTCCATGAGTTGTTCGGCTTTCTGGGGGTAACATTGTTGTTGCCTTCTAATTTTAATCCATGCTGATCTGATAAGACACGGGTGGACACTGATTTTTTTTTTGTATCTGTGGAGGTTTTCTTAGTTACCAAGTATTTGTTTAATTTCAAGAAGGTTCCATGAGAAGAAGGTGTAGTCTTTCCTATGTGAGTGGAGTGATCTAGAGATGTCTGTTAAGTCCATTTGCTTCATTACCTCTAATAATTCTCTTATTCTCTATTAGGTTTCTGTCTGATTGACCTGTCCATTGATGAGAGAGATGTGTTGATGTCTCCTACAACTAGTGTGTGTGTGGTTTGATGTCTGCCTTGAGTTTTAGCAATAATTCTTTTACATAAGTGGGTGCTTTTATATTATGGGCATAGATATTTAGGATTGAGACTTCATCCTGATGAATTTTCCTGTTATGAGTATAAAAAGTCTCAACCTCTTCTGATTGATTTTGTTTGAAGTCAGTTTTGTTAGAAATTAGTATGGCCACTCCTGCTTGATTCTTAGGCCCGTTTGCTTGAAAAACTTTTTCCCAACCCTCTAGTCTGAGTAGATGCCTGTCTTTGTGGTTGAGATGTGTTTCTTGTAAAACAGCACAATGTTGGATCCTATTTTCGTATCCAATATCTCAGCCTGTGCCTTTTTTTTTCTTTTTTTTTCTTTTATTTATTTTTTATTCTTTTTTAATTAAAATTTCCACCTGCTCCCCGTTTCCCATTTCCCTCCCCTCCTCCAAAATATTGCCCCCACCCCCCACTCCCCTCCCCCTATCCCCACTCCTCTTCTCCTACCCCCACACCATTCCCCCTCCCTCTCGATACTGAAGAGCAGTCCAAATTCTCTGCCCTGCGGGAAGACGAAGGTCTTCTATCTACGTCCAGGAAGGTGAGCTTCTAAACAGGCTAAGCTCCCACAAAGCCAGTTCATGTATTAGGATTGAAACCTAGTGCCATTGTCCTTGGCTTCTCATCAGTCTTCATTGACCGCCATGCTCAGAGAGTCCGGAATCAACCCATGCTTATTCAGTCCCAGACTAGCTGGCCTTGGTGGGCTCCTAATAAATCAGTTCCACTGTCACAGTGGGTGGGTGCATCCCTCGTGGTCCTGATTTTTTGCTCTTGTTCTCCCTCCTTCTGCTCCTCATTTGGACCTTAAGAGCTCAGACCGTTGCTCCAAATTGAGAATCTGTCTCTACCTCGATCCAAGATCCAGTAATACCACTATTGGGAATATATTATTATTCCCAATGATTATTATAATGTGAGGGTTTTTTTTGACTCATTCTATTCGGTATTCTCTATGCTTCTTGAACTATTATAAGAATATCTTTTTCTGAAGTTCATTGAATATATTTTTGGGCCTTTGAGCTGCAATTTATCTTCTTCTTCTAACCCTATTATTTTTATGTTGGGTCTCTTTATTGTGTCCCTGATTTCCTAGATGATTTGTGATGAGATATTTTTAGATATGCTGTTTTCGTTGAACAGTGTGTTTATTTTCTCTATATTGTCTTCAGCATCTGAGATAGTTTCTTCTATCTTTTGTATTCTGTTGGTTATGCTTGCTTTTCTCTGTAATCTCTGTTTGTTTACCTAGATTTTCCATATCCAGATGGCCCTTGTTTCTTGTTTTCTTCATTACCTTCATTTTAGTTTTCAAGTCTTGAACTGTTTCCATTATCTGTTTGATTGTTTTTTCTTGGTTTCCTAGGGTATCTTTTCGGAATCATTTCTTCAACCTTTTTGTTATTCTTCTCATCCATTTCTTTAACGGAGTTTTTCACATCCTGTTTAAGGGACTCTATCATTTTCATAATGTCTATTTTTTCTATTTATTCTGCATAAGTGTGTTCCAGTCTTCCTGTTGTACGTTTATTGGATTCTGGTGTAATCATGCTTTTCAGGTTGGTGGAGGAAATTGTCTTCTCATTTCTTCCTTCCATTGCCTTCTGATGGATCTTCTGGTACAGAATCAGAGCCACTTGCTGGCCAGGGACATCTCAGAAAAATGGACTAGCTTGCTGTTTCCAAACTGAGTGAAACAAAGAAAATCCTGCCCGGTTGCACTCACCACACCATCCCAGAGCCTCAGCCCTCAAACAGTCTGAGCAGGGGTATTTTATGGCCTCACAGAAGGGAATGTGTTCCTGGGAGCAAGCTGGGATGGAATCGGATAAGAGAGGCAGTAACTGGGGAGAGAAGCTCCTGCAGAATGACCACAAAGTTTAGGGCGTTTGGTGGTGTCTGTGCTCCATTAATAGCATCGTCAACCATTCAGGAACACACTCAACTTGCTGATGGATCTACTCTTCAGAATCAGGACCACCTTCTGTTCAGGGAACTCACAGATAAGAGGACTAGCTTGCTGCTTGAAGATCAGTGAAACAAACAAAATTCCTTCCTGGCTGCCCTCACCTCCTGACTTTATTTCTTTTTTTTTTTTTTTTTTTTTTACTTATTTATTTATTTTTATTCTTTTTTTATTAAAATTTCCACCTGCTCCCAATTTCCCATTTCCCTCCCCTCCTCCCAAATATTGCCCTCCCCCCACTTCCCTCCCCCTATCCCCACTCCTCTTCTCCTCCCCCCACTCCATTCCCCCTCCCTCTCGATACTGAAGAGCAGTCCAAATTCCCTGCCCTGCGGGAAGACCAAGGTCCTTCTATCTACGTCCAGAAAGGTGACCGTCCAAACAGGCTAAGCTCCCACAAAGCCAGTTCATGTATTAGGATCGAAACCTAGTGCCATTGTCCTTGGCTTCTCATCAGTCTTCATTGACCGCCATGCTCAGAGAGTCCGGAATCAACCCATGCTTATTCAGTCCCAGACCAGCTGGCCTTGGTGGGCTCCCAATAAATCAGTTCCACTGTCACAGTGGGTGGGTGCATCCCTCGTGGTCCTGATTTTTTGCTCTTGTTCTCCCTCCTTCTGCTCCTCATTTGGGCCTTAAGAGCTCAGACCATTGCTCCAAATTGAGACTCTGTCTCTACCTCCATCCATCGCCAGATGAAGGTTCTAAGGTGATATGCAAGATATTCATCAGTATAGGAGAGGGTCATTTCAGGTTCCCTCTCCTTAGTTGCCCAAGGTACAAGCTGGGGACATATTCCTGGACACCTGCGAACCCCTCAAGAGTCAAGTCTCTTGCCAACCCTAAGATGGCTCCCTTAGATAGGATATATACTTCGCTGCTCCCGTATCCATCCTTCCTATATCCCAACCATCCCAATCCTCCGAGCTCCTCCCATCCTCCCCTTCTCATATTTCTCATCCCATTTCCCCTTTGCCCCATGCCACCTCACCCGCAAGTTCCCAGTTTTTGCCCTGGAATCTTGTCTACTTCCCCCTCTCCATGCGGATGACTATATGATTTTCTTTGGGTTCACTTTCTTATTTAGCTTCTATAGGATCACACATTATATGCTTAATGTCTTTTGTTTTATGGCTAGAAACCGATTATGAGAGAGTACATCCCATGTTCCTCTTTTTGAGTCTGGGATACCTCACTCAGGATAGTGTTTTCTATTTCCATCCATTTGCATGCAAAATTCGAGAAGTCATTGTTTTTTACTGCTGAGTAGTACTCTAATATGTATATATTCCACACTTTCTTCATCCATTCCTCCATTGAAGGGCATCTAGGTTGTTTCCAGGTTTTGGCTATTACAAACAATGCTGCTATGAACATAGTTGAACAGATACTTTTGTCATTTGATGTGGCATCTCTTGGGTATATTCCCAATAGTGGTATTACTGGATCTTGGGGTAGGTTGATCCCAAATTTCCTGAGAAATCGCCACACTGATTTCCAAAGTGGTTGCACACGTTTGCATTCCCACCAGCAATGAATGAGTGTGCCTCTTTCTCCACAACCTCTCCAGCAAAGGCTATCATTGGTGTTCTTGATTTTAGCCATTCTGACAGGTGTAAGATGGTATCTCAAAGTTGTTTTAATTTGCATTTCCCTTATCGCTAAGGACGTTGAGCATGACCTTAGGTGTCTTTTGGCCATTTGAATTTCTTCTGTTGAGAATTCTCTGTTCAGATCAGTGCCCCATTTTTTTATTGGGTTCATTAGCATTTTAAAGTTTAGTTTCTTGAGTTCTTTATATATTTTGGTGATCAGACCTTTGTCTGTTGCAGGGTTGGTGAAGATCTTCTCCCAGTCAGTGGGTTGCCTTTTTGTCTTAGTGACAGTGTCCTTTGCTTTACAGAAGCTACTCAGTTTCAGGAGGTCCCATTTATTCAATGTTGCCCTTAATGTCTGTGCTGCTGGGGATAAACGTAGGAAGTGATCTCCTGTACCCATATGTTGTAGAGTACTTCCAACTTTTTCTTCTATCAGGTTCAGTGTGTTCAGACTAATATTGAGGTCTTTAATCCATTTGGACTTGAGTTTTGTGCATGGTGATAGATATGGATCTATTTTCATTCTTCTACACGTTGACAACCAGTTCTGCCAGCACCATTTGTTGAAGATGCTCTCTTTTTTCCATTGAATACTTTTAGCTCCTTTATCAAAAATTAGGTGTTCATAAGTTTGTGGGTTAAAATCAGGGTCTTCTACTCGGTTCCATTGGTCGACTTCTCTGTTTTTATGCCAATACCAAACTGTTTTCAATACTGAGGCTCTGTAATAGAGTTTGAGGTCAGGGATGGTAATGCCTCCAGATGATCCTTTATTATATAAGATTGTTTTGGCTAATCTGGGTTTTTTGTTTCTCCATATAAAGTTGATTATTTTTCTCTCAAGATCTGTGAAGAATTTTGATGGGATTTTAATGGGGATTGCATTGAATCTATAAATTGCCCTTGGTAGAATTGCCATTTTTACTATGTTGATCCTCCCAATCCAAGAGCAAGGGAGATCCTTCCATTTTCTGGTATCCTCCTCAATTTCTTTCTTCATTGACTTAAAGTTCTTGTCAAATAGATCCTTTACTTCCTTGGTTAGGGTTACCCCAAGATATTTTATGCTATTTGTGGCTATCGTGAAGGGTGATGCTTCTCTGATTTCCATCTCTGCTTCCTTATCCTTTGTGTATAGGAGGGCAACTGATTTTTTGGAATTGATCTTGTATCCTGCAACGCTACTAAAGGTGTTTATCAGCTGAAGGAGTTCTTTGCTGGAGTTTTTTGGGTCGCTTATGTACACTATCATATCGTCTGCAAATAATGAAAGTTTAACTTCTTCCTTTCCGATTTGAATCCCTTTGATCCCCTTATGTTGTCTTATTGCTATTGCTAGAATTTCAAGCACTATATTAAAGAGGTATGGAGAGAGTGGACAACCTTGTCGTGTTCCTGATTTTAGTGGAATAGCTTTGAGTTTCTCTCCATTTAATTTGATGTTAGCTGACGGCTTGCTATAAATAGCTTTTATTATAGTTAGGAACGACCCTTGTATTCCTAATCTCTCTAAGACCTTTATCATAAAGGGATGTTGAATTTTGTCAAATGCTTTTTTAGCATCTAGTGAAATGATCATATGGTTTTTTTCTTTCAGTTTATTTATATGATGGATTACATTGATAGATTTTCGTATGTTGAACCAGCCCTGCATCTCTGGGATGAAGCCTACTTGATCATAATGGATAATTTTTCTGATGTGTTCTTGGATTCGGTTTGCCAGTATTTTATTGAGTATTTTTGCGTCGATGTTCATGAGTGAGATTGGCCTGTAGTTCTCTTTCTTGGTTGTGTCTTTGTGTGGTTTTGGTATCAGAGTAACTTCAGCTTCATAAAAGGAATTTGGCAATGACTTCTCTGTTTCAATATTGTGAAATACATTAAGGAGTATAGGTATTACGTCTTCTTGGAAGTTCTGGTAGAATTCTGCATTGAAGCCATCTGGACCTGGGCTTTTTTTGGTGGGGAGGTTTTTTATAACAACTTCTAATTCTTCGCGACTAACAGGTCTATTTAGATTGTTCACCTGGTCCTGGTTTAACTTTGGTATATGGTACTTATCTAAAAAAGTGTCCATTTCTATAACATTTTCCAATTTTGTGGCATACAGATTTTTGTAGTAAGATCTAATGATTCTCTGAATTTCCTCTGAGTCTGTGGTTATGTCTCCCTTTTCGTTTCTGATTTTGTTAATTTGCGTATTCTCTCTCCGCCGTTTGATTAGTTTGGATAGGGGTTTATCAATCTTATTGATTTTCTCCATGAACCAGCTTTTTGTTTCATTGATTCTTTGGATTGTTTTCTGTGTTTCTATTTTGTTGATTTCAGCCATCAATTTTATTATTTCCAGTCTTCTACTTCTCCTAGGTGAGTCTGCTTCTTTTTTTTCTAAAGCTTTCAGGTGGGCTATTAAGTCTCCAATGTGTGCTTTCTCCGTGTTTTTTAAGTGGGCACTTAATGCTATGAACTTTCCTCTTAGCACTGCTTTCATAGTGTCCCATAGGTTTGAGTATGTTGAGTCTTCGTTTTCATTGAATTCAAGAAAGACTTTAATTTCTTTCTTTATTTCTTCCTTGATCCAGGTGAGGTTCAGTAGTTGACTGTCCAGTTTCCATGAGTTCGTAGGCTTTCTGGGGATAGCATTGTTGTTGAATTCTAACTTTAATCCATGGTGATCTGATAAGACACAGGTGGTTACCGATATTTTTTTGTAACTGTGTAAGTTTGCTTTGTTACCGAGTATGTGGTCTATTTTCGAGAAGGTTCCATGAGCTGCAGAGAAGAAGGTATATTCTTTCTATTTGGGTGGAATGTTCTATAGATGTCTGTTAAGTCCATTTGATTCATTACCTCCCTTAATCCTCTTATTTCTCTGTTAGGTTTCTGTTTGATTGACCTGTCCATTGGTAAGAGAGGAGTGTTGAAATCTCCTACTATTAGTGTGTGTGGTTTGATGACTGCCTTGAGTTTTAGTAACGTTTCTTTTACATAAGTGGGTGCTTTTATATTAGGGGCATATATATTCAGGATTGAGATTTCATCCTGGTGAATTGTTCCTGTTATGAGTAAAAAATGTCCATCTCCATCTCTTTTGATTGATTTTAGTTTGAAGTCAACTTTCTTAGAAATTAGTATGGCCACACCTGCTTGTTTCTTAGGTCCGTTTGCTTGATAAACCTTTTCCCAGCCCTTTACTCTGAGTAGATGTCTGTCTTTGTGGTTGAGGTGTGTTTCTTGTAAGCAGCAGAATGTTGGATCCTGTTTTTGTATCCAATCTCTTAGCCTGTGCCTCTTTATAGGTGAGTTGAGTCCATTGATATTAAGTGATAGTAATGACCATTGGTTGTTAACTCCGCTCATTTTTCCTTTCTTTCTTTCTTTTCTTTGGTAGTAGAGTTTGTGTGTTTCCCTTCTTCAAGTTGTGCTGGTGAAGGGTCTTTAGATGTCTGAGTTATTGTGGGCATTGTTGGACTCCTTGGTTTGTGATTTTCCTTCAATTACTTTCTGAAGGGCTGGATTTGTGGCTAAGTATTGTTTAAATTTGTTTTTATCCTGGAAAACTTTGTTTTCTCCATTTATAGTGAACGAAAGCTTGGCTGGGTAATTTACTTGAGAGTTACCTTTGTAGCTCTTAATATTCTTTCTTTATATTCTATGTATTGTGTTTGATTATTATAATGTGAGGGTTTTTTTTGATTCATTCTATTCGGTATTCTCTATGCTTCTTGAACTATTATAAGAATATCCTTTTTTGAAGTTCATTGAATATATTTTTGGGCCTTTGAGCTGCACTTTATCTTCTTCTTCTAACCCTATTATTTTTATGTTGGGTCTCTTTATTGTGTCCCTGATTTCCTGGATGATTTGTGATGAGACATTTTTAGATATGCTGTTTTCGTTGAACAGTGTGTTTATTTTCTCTATAGTGTCTTCAGCATCTGAGATAGTTTCTTCTATCTTTTGTATTCTGTTGGTTATGCTTGCTTTTCTCTGTAATCTCTGTTTGTTTACCTAGATTTTCCATATCCAGATGGCCCTTTTTTCTTGTTTTCTTCATTACCTTCATTTTAGTTTTCAAGTCTTGAACTGTTTCCATTATCTGTTTTATTTGTTTTTTCTTGGTTTCCTAGGGTATCTTTTCGGAATAATTTCTTCAAACTTTTTGTTATTCTTCTCATCCATTTCTTTAACGAAGTTTTTCACATCCTGTTTAAGGGACTCTATCATTTTCATAATGTCTATTTTTTCTATTTATTCTGCATAAGTGTGTTCCAGTCTTCCTGTTGTACATTTATTGGATTCTGGTGTAATCATGCTTTTCAGGTTGGTGGAGGAAATTGTCTTCTCATTTCTTCCTTCCATTGCCTTCTGATGGATCTTCTGGTACAGAATCAGAGCCACTTGCTGGCCAGGAACATCTCAGAAAAATGGACTAGCTTGCTGTTTCCAAACTGAGTGAAACAAAGAAAATCCTGCCCGGTTGCACTCACCACACCATCCCAGAGCCTCAGCCCTCAAACAGTCTGAGCAGGGGTATTTTATGGCCTCACAGAAGGGAATGTGTTCCTGGGAGCAAGCTGGGATGGAATCGGATAAGAGAGGCAGTAACTGGGGAGAGAAGCTCCTGCAGAATGACCACAAAGTTTAGGGCGTTTGGGGGTGTCTGTGCTCCATTAATAGAATCGTCAACCATTCAGGAACACACTCAACTTGCTGATGGATCTACTCTTCAGAATCAGGACCACCTTCTGTTCAGGGAACTCACAGATAAGAGGACTAGCTTGCTGCTTGAAGATCAGTGAAACAAACAAAATTCCTTCCTGGCTGCCCTCACCTCCTGACTTTATTTCTTTTCCTATCTAAATAACAAGGCATATGAAAGAATATACAATAATGTGACTTGCTTGTTTTGGCAAGGGTCATTCATTACATAAATTCAGACTTGTTCTCTATTGTCATTTGATTGGAACATATCAGTACACTCTAGTGAGCCTTGAATTGACAACTAAAAGGCAGAGAAGCATTTCTATGTTGAAGCATACTCAATACAAAGCATAAAATTATGGATAGGGCAGAACGGGATGCAGAGAAATGTAACCTTAACTCTTGAGCACATAACTGTGAAAGAAGATTATAAGAAAATGCTTTACACTAAGTATCAAGATCACTAAAATTTGTACCCAAATTTTTCATTTGGTGTACATGCACTACACAAAAAGAACACTGCATATGCCAGACCGAGATCTCATGTAAGGGAAAAACAAATTTTTAATTTATTTATTACTTTAAAACAATCTATTTTATATACTAGTCCCAGTTCTTACTTCCTCTGTTTCGTACACTCCCCCCAACTTATACCCTCCCAAACTCCCATCCACTGCTCAGAGATGGAAAGTCTTCTCATGGAAAGTCAGCAAAGTCTGATACATCACTTTGATGCAGGATCAAGTCCCTCTCCCCTTATCTAGTGTGAGCATGATAGCCATCCCTCCAAAGTAAATGGGGTTGAAAAAACTAATTCAAGAAATAGGATTACATACCAGTCTTACTGCCAGTGGACCCACAGTCTGCCCAAGCCATATACATGTCAGTCACATTCAGACAACCTAGTTTTGTTCAATGTGGTATTATCAGATGTCATCCCTGAGTCAGTGAGCTCCCACTAGCTCAGGTAAGCTGTCTCTGTGGGTTACCCCACCATGGTCTTGACTCCATTGCCTGTATACTCTCTTCTGCCTCTCTTCAACTGGACCTCAGTAGCTTCGCTCACTGTTTAGCTATGGATCTTAGCATCTTTTTCCATCAGTGGTTGAATAAAACTTCTATGATGATATTAGAGTGGTCAAGAATGTGATTACAGATGCAGGCCAGTTCAAAACCCTCTCCACTAGTACTAGAATTTTTATCTGGGACTGTTTTTATGGATTACTGAGAATTTTTCTGGCAGCAGTTTTCTCTCTAAGCCTAGTATTGCTTTCTATATCAAGATATTTTCAGGGCAGACGCACGTGCCGGGGGAGACCAGTGGGCAGACGCACGCTGCGGGTGGAGACCAGCGGGCAGAATCGGCAGAGACAGGCATGCAGACGCGGCAGGAGACTGGCACACAGACATGGTGGAGACCTGCGGGCAGAAGCGGCAGTGACAGGTGCGCAGATGCGGCGGAGACTGGCAGAGGTGGGATAGTCTAAGCATGAAACAGTGAAGCCCACACTGAGAGCAGATCGCCCCACTACTATTAAATCAAGTAGGTTTCTTGGTGCCTAACCTACAGATTGGGAGGCCTTGTATTGGCGAGATCCACTGGCCTGCCCTGAAGACACTCCTGGGTGGGGAGAGTGTTCTTGGCCCACGGCGGGCCACAGGAAATGTAGCAGGGGCATTCCCAGACCCCCTTGACCCCTCAGTTAGTGTGTGAGGGCTGGTACCCTCTGCTGGGGCTGCTCTTCCTCTGCTGTGACCTATCTCCCCCTGGCCCAGCTTGTGCCCAGGGGACGCCATCACTCTCCCTCCCTTACACAGGGCCATGGGATCACCCAGTTTAGCCTATTTGGGCTCTGGGTCAGGCGCTCAGGACAAAGATAGTGGGAGATTCTCTGTTTTGGTGGCTGGCCCACAGAGTGGTAGGCCTTTTTTTGTGAGATCCCTGGCAAACGGGGAGCCTGGCCCTGTTCCTGAAGACCCTTCTGAGTGGTGAGAAGGATCTTTGCCCGTGGTGGGAGACAGGAAACGAAGCAAGGGCATTTTGTAAGTGAGGCCACTGGCCCAGCAGGGAACCTGATCCTGCCTTAAAAGACCCATTAGATCACATTGATAGGAGGAGATGAACAGGTACCAAGGAAAGAATTCACCCAACAATCTGAAAACAACATGAAAACACCAGAACCCAATGATCTTACATCAGAAGGACGTGAACACCCTAAAACAGAAGTAGTGGAAAAATTGACTTTATGAAACAATAGAGTCCCTTAAACTACATGAAAAATGCCCTTATAGAAATGGATGAGAAATATAACAAAAGGTTTGAAGAAATGGGTAAATACGTGAATGATACCCTGGGAAACCAAGAAAAAACGATCAAACAAGTAATGGAAACAGTTCAAGAATTGAAAACTGAAATGGAAGCAAGGAAGAAAACACAAACTGAAGACCAGCTCGGTATGGAAAATCTAGGTCAACCAGCAGAGACTAAAATATCAAGCATAATCAATAGAATACAAGAGATGAAGAAAGAATCTCAGATTCTGAGGACATCATAGAGAAAGTAAATGCACTGATCAAAGTAAACAGCAAAGTCAACAAATTCTCATCACAAAACATTCAGGAATTATGGGACACAATAAAAAGACCAAACCTAAGAATAATAGGTATAGAAGAAGGAGAAGAGTCACAACTCAAAGGCACAGAACATATTTTTAAAAAAATTCTGAAAGAAAACTTTCCAGAACCCAATGACTTACATCAGAAGGACTTGAACACCCTAAAACAGAAGTAGTGGAAAAATTGACTTTATGAAAGCAATAGAGTCCCTAAAGAAAGATATTCCTTTGAATATTCAAGAAGCATCCAAAACACCAAACAGACTGGATCAAAGAAAAACATCCCCTCACAATATAATAATCAAAACACAAAATATAGTGATTAAATAAAGAATATTAAGAGCTGCAAAGGAAAAAGGTCAAGTAACTTATAGAGGTAATCCAATCAGACTTACACCTGACTTCTCTATGGAAACCATGAAAGCCAGAAGGTCCTGGATAGAGGAACTACAGAAACTAAGAGACCACGGATGCCAACCCAAACTACTAGACCCAGCCAAGCTATCATTCACTATCAATGGAGAATACAAGACATTCCAGGTAAGAACAAATTTAAACAATACGTAGCCACAAATCCAGCCCTGCAGAAAGTAATAGAAGGAAAATCACAACCCAAGGAATCCAACATTGCTAACACTGCCTACAATAACTCAGGCATCTAGCAACCCTTCAACAGCACAACTCAAAGAAAGGAGACACACAAACTCTACTACCAAAAACAATAAGAATAACTGGAGCAAACAACCACTGGTCATTAATATCACTTAATATGAATGGTCTCAATTCACCTATAAAAAGGCACAGACTTAGATGTTGGAGACAAAAACAGGATCCAACATTCTGCTGTTTTGCAAGAAACACATCTCAACCACAAAGACAGGCACCTACTTAGAGTAAAGGGTTGGGAAAATCTTTTTCAAGCAAATGGTTCTAAAAAAAATCAGGTGTGGCCATACTAATTTCTAACAAAACAGACTTCAAACTAAAATCAATCAGAAGAGATCGAGATGGACATGTTATAATCATAACAGGAACAATTCATCAGGGTGAAGTCTCAATTCGGAATATCTATGCTCCTAATTTAAAAGCACCCATGTATCTAAAAGAAATATTACTAAAATTTAAGGCAGACATCAAACCACACACACTAGTAGTAGGAGACTTCAAAAAACCTCTCTCACCAAGGGACAGGTCAATCAGACAGAAACCTAATAGAGAATTAAGGGAATTGTTGGAGGTAAAGGCTTAACAGACATCTATAGAACACTCCACCCAAATAGGAAAGAATATACCTTCTTCTCTGCAGCTCATGGAACCTTCTCAAAAATTGACCACATACTCGGAAACAAAGGAAACCTCCACAGACACAAAAAAAAATCAGTTTCCACCTGTGTCTTATCAGATCACCATGGATTAAAGTTAGAAGGCAACAACAATGCTACCCCAAGAAAGACAACAAAGTCATGGAAACTGAACAGTCATCTACTGAACCACACCTGGGTCAAGGAAGAAATTAAGAAATAAATTAAAGTCTTCCTTGAATTTAATGAAAATAAAGAGACAACATACTCAAACCTATGGGACACGATGAAAGAAGTGCTAAGAGGAAAGTTCATAGCACTAAGTGCCCACTTAAAGAAAACGGAGAAAGCATACATTGGGGACTTAACAGCACACTGGAAAGCTCTAGAAAGAAAAGAAACAGACTCGCTCAGGAGGAGTAAAAGACTGGAAATGATCAAACTGAGGGTAGAAATCAACAAAATAGAAACACAAAAAACAGTCCAAAGAATCAATGAAACAAAAAGTTGGTTCTTGGAGAAAATCAACAAGATTGACAAACCCCTATCCAAACTAATTAAACGACAGAGAGAGAACATGCAAATAAAGAAGATCAGAAATGAAAAGGGGGACATAACCACAGACACAGAGGAAATTCAGAGAATCATTAGATCTTACTACAAAAGCCTATATGCCACAAAACTGGAAAATGCAAAGAAATGGACATTTTTTTAGATAAGTACCACATACCAAAGCTAAACCAAGAACAGGTTAAAGATCCAGTAGACCTGTTAGTCGCGAAGAATTAGAAATTGTTATAAAAAATAGTCCTTCCTAAAAAAGTCCAGGAGCAGATGACTTCAATGCTGAATTCTACTTGAACTTCCAAGAAGAGCAAATACCTATACTCCTTAACGTATTTAACAATATAGAAACAAAAGAGTCATTGCCTAATTCTTTTTATGAATCTACAGTTACTCTGATAACAAAACCACAAAAGACATAACCAAGAAAGAGAATTATAGGCCTATCTCATTCAAGAACATTGACGCAAAAATTCTCAATAAAATACTGGCAATCCAAATCCAAGAACACATTAGAAAAATTATCCATTATTATCAAGTAGGCTTCATCCCAGAGATGCAGGGCTGGTTCAACATATGCAAATCTATCAATGTAATCCACCATATAAATAAACTGAAAGAAAAAAACCATATGATCATTTCATTAGATACTGAAAAGCATTCGACAAAATTCAACATCCCTTTATGATAAAGGTCTTGGAGAGATTAGGAATACAAGGTTCATACCTAAATATAATAAAAGCTATTTAAATCAAGCCAACAGCTAACATTAAATTAAATGGAGAAAAACTCAAAGCCATCCCACTAAGATCAGGAACAGGACAAGGATGTCCACTCTTTCCATATCTCTTCAATATAGTGCTAGAAGTTCTAGCAATAGCATTAAGACAACATAAGGGGATCAAGGTGATTTGTATTGGAAAGGAAGAAGTTAAGCATTCATTATTTGCTGATGATATGATAGTATACATAAGTGACCCCAAAAATTCTACCAAAGAACTCCTACAGCTGATAAATACCTTTAGTAATGTTGCAGGATACAAAATCAACTCAAAAAAATCAGTTGCCTTCCAATACACTAAGGATAAAGAAGCAGAGAAGGAAATCAGTGAAGCATCACCCTTCATGATAGCCACAAATAGCATAAAATATCTTGGGGTAACTCTGACCAAGGAAGTGAAAGATCTATTTGACAAGAACTTCAAGTCTTTGAAGAAAAAAATTGAAGAGGACACCAGAAAATGGAAGGATCTCCCTTGCTCTTGGATTGGGAGGATCAACATAGTAAAAATGGCAATTTTACCCAAAGCAATCTTTAGATTCAATGCAATCCCCATCAAAATCCCATCAAAATTCTTCACAGATCTGGAGAAGACAATAATCAACTTTATATGGAAAAGCAAAAAACCCAGGATAGCCAAAACAATCTTATACAATAAAGGACTGTCTGAAGGCATTACCGTCTCTGACTTTAAACTCTATTATAGAGCTACAGTATTGAAAAAAGCTTGGTACTGGCATAAAAACAGAGAAGTTGACCAATGAAATCGATAGAAGACCCTGACTTTAACTCATAAACCTATGAACACCTGATTTTGACAAAGGAGCTAAAAGTATACAATGGAAAAAAGAGAGCATCTTCAACAAATTGTGCTGGCAAAACTGGATGTCAATCTGTAGAAGAATGAAAATAGATCCATGTCTATCAACATGCACCAAACTTAAGTCCAAATGGATTAAAGACCTCACTAATAGTCAGAACAAACTGAACCTGATAGAAGAGAAAGTGGGAAGTACTCTACAACACATGGGCACAAGAGACCACTTCCTACATACAACGACAACAGCACAGACATTAAGGGCATCATTGATTAAATGGGAACTCCTGAGATTGAGAAGCTTCTGTAAAGCAAAGGACACTGTCACTAGACAAAAAGGGAACCCACTGACTGTGAGAAAATCTTCACCAACCCTGGAACTGACAAAGGTCTGATCTCCAAATTATATAAAAAAACTCAAGAAACTAAGACCGTAAAAGGCTAATCAACCCAATTACCCAATTATAAAATCTGGCACTGAGCTGAGCAGAGAATTCCCAACAGAAGAATTTTAAATGGCCAAAAAACACTTAAGGTCATGCTCAACTTCCTTAGCGATCTGGGAAATGCAAATCAAGACAACTTTAAGATACCATCTTACACCTGTCAGATTGGCTAAAATCAAAAGCACCAATTATATCCTTTGCTGGAGAGGTTGTGGAGAAAGGGGTACACTCATCCATTGGTGGTGGGAATGCAAACTTGTGCAACCACTTTGGAAAGCAGTGTGGTGGTTCCACAGGAAATTTGGGATCAACCTACCTCTGGACCCAGCAATACCACTCTTGGGAATATACCCAAGAGATGCCTTATCATACAACAATATATGCTCAACTATGTGCATAGCAGCATTGTTTATAATAACCAGAACCTGGAAACAACCTTGATGCACTTCAATTGAAGAATGGATGAAGAAATATGGAATATATACATATTAGAGTCCTACGCAGCAGTGAAAAACAATGACTTCTTGAATTTTACATGCAAATGGACAAATATAGAAAACAGTATCCTGAGTGAGGTAAGCCAGCCCCAAAAAGAGGAACATGGGATGTACTCACTCATATTTGGTTTCTAACCATAAATAAAGGACATTGCGCCTAGAATTTGTGATTCTCGAGAAGCTAAATAAGAAGGTGAACACAGTGAAAAACATATAGGCATCCTCCTGAACAGTAACCTTCATCACACGATCAAAGGAGACAGATACAAAGACCCACAGTGGAGCACCAGACTGAAATCTCAAGGTCCAAATCAGGAGCAGAAGGAGAGAGAGCACAAGCAAGGAACTCAGGACCATGAGGTGTGCACTGAGATAATGGGGATGTTCTATTGGGAACTCACCTAGGCCAGCTGGCCTGGGTCAGAAAAAGCATGGGATAAAACCAGACGCACTGAACATAGCGGACAAAGAGGACTACAGAGAACTCAAGAACAATGGTAATGGGTTTTTGATCCTACTGCACATACTGGCTTTGTGGGAGCCTAGGCAGTTTGGATACTCCTCCTACTAGATGGGATGGAGGTGGATGGTCTTTGGACTTCCCACAGGGCAGGGAACCCTGATTGCTATTAGGGCTGATGAGGGATGGGGACTTGATTGGGGGAGGGAAATGGTAGGTGGTGGTGGGGTGGAGGCAGAAATCTTTAACAAACATAGAAATAAATAAATAAGAGATATTTTCTTCATTTTTCTCCATCTCTGTCCTTCTTGAATCTCAACCATCCCATTCTTTCATTTCTCCTTGCCTTCCCCTTCTTCCATCTCCATCCTCTTCCTCCCACCTTTCCTCCTCCACTGTTCCCAATTTTTTCGGGTGCTCTTTTCTGTTTCTACTTCCCAGGGCTATCCATGCATGCATCATTTAAGATCCTCCATATTACCTTCTTGTTGACAGATGAGTTTATCCTGCCTATTCCCAGAGTGACTTACTTCTAAAGAGCACACAGAGGCTTATATTAATTATGAACTATTTGGCCGATTAGCTCACACTTATTATTGGCTAGGGCTAGCTGTTACATTTTATATTAACCCTTAATTCTTATCTATGTTTAGAAACATGGCTTATTACCTTTTCTCAATAAGTCATTCTCATTATTTTTTTTCTGCCTCTAGCTGATAAGTCACTCTGCCATCCCCTTCCCATATTTCACTTAGTGTAGTAGCCTCAACTATATTACCTGCCTAGTTACAGGAAAGTCTGTACCTTTCCAGTGACTAATCTTTATAGTCTACAAGAATGTTATCCCACAGTAGTTCCCCTTTTTTCTTTAAAACAAAGAGCTCTGTTTTATTTCATTTGTTTAGCTTTAGTATATATTTTGAAGGTATAAGTTGCAGTCTATTGTGTGAATGGCCTTAGCCAATGAGAAGGCATATCATGTTAGTCACAAGGAAGTTGAATTTTCATATTTAATGTGTTCCTTTATCTGGAGTTTGGGAGAGATTGGAGAGTTTGAGAGCTTGGCCAAACTTTCTGAAATTAAAAGAAAAGCATCCTTTTTGTCTCGAAGTATAAAGACCAAATTATGAATAGATGGGTTTTGAAATTTCAGTCCTATATATACACTCTATGCATCAGCCTTGCGCCCTCGTCATGCTAACAGCTGATAGTCCTGCACATATTGGTCATCTAAAAATTTTCTAGCAGAATATTTAGAGTCATTTGCTTAGAACTAGAATGACTCTGTATCAAGTAATTTGTTTCTATGGCTTCTGCTGACTCATGTATATAGTGAGGGAACTCCCAAGTTAGTTTACCTGTGTGCCTCTTATAGTTTGAAGGATTGCCCTGACCTTGTGGAAAAGCGTCTTGATACAGTGTAACTTAGTAGACCAGAATTCCAGGGTAAGGCTCCATATTGTAAAAGTGGCCAGGTTTGAACTCAGTTATCTTGAAGTGTTGGGACATTTTGTTTACTACTGTGGAATAATGCTCTTATATCCTGTATATATTTGTTATTTGTGTTGGTTCAATAAAATGTTCATTGGCCAGAATCCAGGCAGGTAGTATAGGCAGGGTAAACAGACTAGGAGAATCCTGGGAAGAGGAAAATATTCATTCTGCAATCGCCATCCAGATGTATTGGAAACAAGATGTGAATGCTGCACTGAGTAAGCTACCAAACCACAAGGCTAATCTTAGATAAGACCTATGGGTTAATTTAAGTTATAAGAGCTAGCTAGGCATATGTGTGAGCTACTGGAGAAACAAGGTTGTAATTAATGTAGTTTCTGTGTGAAAACTTGGGTCTCCGTGACCAAGCAATGAAAGGGCTATCTGTATCTACAATTTGCTCTTCTTTCTGTATGTATTTCACGATTTTTTTCCATATACCTTTCACCATCTCTCTATCATCTCTATACTCCATCATTTCTTTTTCTATACTATCATCTTTTCCTGTATTATCTCTAGTTCATCTCATTGTCTATCATCTCTCTATAATCTCTTTGTCATCTCTTTATCATCTCTATCATCACTCTGTCATCTCATTATCATCTCCTTTTCTATCATCTCTCTATTGTCCCTATGTCTATCCTCCAGCAATTATTTTTCTTGTCTCTCTTCCATCCCTTTCTCTATCACATGTATCATCTCTTCTATTTCTCATCATGGCTCAATCATCACTTCCTCTATCATCACTTTTTCCTCCATGTCTTTGTCTATCATCACTTCCTCTTTCATCTCTTTCTCATCATCTCTTCCTCTATCATTGCATTTACTATCGTATCTTACTATGATAACATTTTCTTTATCATCTCTTTCTGTATTGTCTATTATCTATCATCAGTTTCTCTAATACCTCTGTCATCACTTACTCTATCATCTTGTTCTCGATCATCTATTATTCATTTCTCAATTACCTCTATCTGCCATCATTTCATTCTCCAGTCTATCTTCCCCTATTCTACCATCTCTCTATCTTCTCTTACTCTATTATTTCTCTGCCATCTCTTTCTCTGTCTTCTATTTCTCTACTATGTCTTTCTCTATCATCTCTTCCTCTATCATATTTCCTCCATCATGATTTCCTCTAACACTTCTCTATCATCTGATTCTCTCTCATCTTTTCTTCTATCATCTCTTCCACTATCATCCCGTAATCTACCATCACATTTTTTAGCATCTCTTCTCTAGCATCTCTTTCTCTATCATATCTTCTTCTATCATCTTTTGCTCTATCATATCTTGCTCTTTAATCTCTATGTCATCTCTTTCTCTATGACCTCTTCATTATCATCTGTCTTTATCACTTATGTATCATCTCATCCTCTAAGATCTCTATCACATATTTCTTTAGCATCTTTTCCTATTTCTCTTGATCTCATTAATGGTAGGCAGAAAATTCCACTGATAAAAATGTATCTCTTGGTATGGTATTATTTTATTTAATTTATTTATTAAAAATTTTCACTTCCCTTCTTCAAATTTCACTCACACTCTGCCATCCCCCTCTCTGTCCCTCTGGAGTCCTCAGAGATAACAGAGTGCCCTACCCAGTGGGAAGTCCGAGGCCCTCCCCACTCCATCCATGTCTAGGAAGGTCTGAATCCAAACAGACTAGGCGTGCAAAAATCAGTACACGCAGTAGAATCAAAACCCAGTACCATTATCATTGGCTTCTCAGTCAGTTTTCAGTGTCAGGCACATTCAGAGAATCTTGTTTGATCACATATTCATTCAGTATCAGTCCAGCTGGACTTGCTGAGCTTCTATTAGATATGTCCCGTAGTCTCTGTTGGTGGAAGCAATTCTTGAGGTCCTAACTCCCCTACTCATGTTCTCTCTCCTTATGATCTTCATCTGAACATTGGGAACTAAGTCCAGTGCTCCAATGTGTGTCAGTGTCTCTATCTCCATACATTGCTAGATGAAGGTTCTAAGGTGATATGCAAGATATTTATCAGTAGGGCTATGGAATAAGGCCAGTTCAGGGACACCCTCATCTGCTGCAAGATGTAAGAGCTAGGGACATCTTCCAGGGCACCTGGGACCCCCTCTAGAGCCAAGTCTTTTGCCATCCCTAAATTGGTTCCCTTCCTTGTGATATCTTCTTTTCTGCTCCGATATCCATCCTTCCTCAATCTCATTCATCCCTATTCCCAATCCTCCCATTCTACCTTCTCTCTCCCCACTGCCACCCCCATGATCCCAACTTTCATCTGGCAATCTTGTCTACATCCAGTATCTAGGAAGATAAATATATGTTTTTCTTTGGGTTCTCCTTCTTGTTTTCTTCTGTAGGATCATGAATTATAGGCCCAATGTCCGTTGCTTATGACTTGAATCCACTTCTGATTGAGTTCATAACTTATTCATCTTTTTGTATCTAGGTTATCTCAGTAAAATGTTTTCTATTTCCATTCTTTGAATGCAAAATTCAAAATGTCATTGTTTTATTGCACTGAGTGCATCTCTAAAGTGAATATATGCCACACCTTCTTTATCCATTCTTCTATTGAGGGGCACCTAGGTTGTTTCCAGGTTCTGGCTATAACAAATAGTGCTGGTATGAACATAGTTGAACAAATGCTTTTGTAGTATGATTGGGTATCTCTGGATATATTCCGCAAAATTGAAATTACTGGATTCCAAGGTTGGTTGACTCCTCTATTATACTGTATCATACATCTCTACTTCTGTCAAGGTATCTATAAGCTGCTTCCATTTTGAGGCTGTTGTCATCATTTGTTGCACATATGTTCAAAGATTGTTTAATATTGTAATATGAAGTAATAGTCTTTACGTTATATATTAAAGCAGTAAGTATTATAGGTTAATATTCACCCATGTTTTCCAAACATATATTTACAATAATCAGGTTCTTATGATACATAGAGACTGTATTCTGTACAGATAGGTAATCATCAAACACTTAAAGGAACTGCAGAAACTGGTATTTAAATAACTTAGGGTTTTGTTGATGTGAGACACAATGGCTCTTTGCAGCACTGATCTATTCCTGAAAGAATGTTGAGCATCAAAGACACTGTACTTGGAGTTTGTACTATTCTTTGGAAAACTGGGCTTTGGTGAAGGAATTGCACTTGTTTGACTGATAAAATGCATGGTGTCTGGACTGGACAAGCAAGATACAAGAAAAATGAGTGTCAAACCTTGCCAAAATAGGGTAAGATTGTTTTCAAAATCTTCCTGCCTCTATAAAAGGGCTGTCAGTTACTCTAGGACTTAGCCAAAGTGGTTTGCTTCTACATGGCAAATGAGACACTGGGTGATTTCCCAGGTAGACATATGTCTTTGTAATCTACTGGATATTTTGGAAACAGCTTTAATGCATTTATTGGCTACTCAAGTAATATTCTATCTCAATTCTCAGGCCTTGATGGAGGTTGAAGACTTGATAGTTGTAGATAACTTCCTCTTATGGTCTAGCCAACCCATTTCTAATACAAGACTAAGACTCCTAGGAATAAAATAATCATTGAAACTTTGAGCATATATTTCTTGTTCAATATTGCCTATACTGGATACTCCATGGGCTCCCTGCAGGGGCTCTACACCCCGCATACTGCCTCTCTCTTCTTGTCCCACCCAACTTGCATCCAGAACCCTTCTCCCTTCTGCCCCTTTTCTTATTTGGGCACATAACACCATCCAGCTCAGTCTGTCTGGTGCTGGGGGCAAATCCTCAGGGCAAGTAGGCAGGTGAGACCTCCTTTGTTTCACTGGCCTGCCTGCACCAAGCAAGGTAGGTGTTTTGATTACGAACTACCCAACCTGTAAGGAGATCTGATCTCGGCACCAGGAGAGACAGCAGTGGGGTGAGTTTGTGAACGGCGGAGGAAGCAGTCGTGGACAGGGAACTCTGAAGTTCCTCATCTCCCACCCTATACTCCCTGGGGTCCCTGCAGGGGCTCTACACCCCGAATACTGCCTCTCTCTTCTTGTCCCACCCAACTTGCATCCAGAACCCTTCTTCCTTCTGCCCCCTTTCCTGTTTGGGCACATAACACCATCCAGCTCAGTCTGTCTGGCACAGGGGGCAAATCCTCAGGGCAAGTAGGCAGACGAGACTTCCCTTGTTTCACTGGCCTGCCTGCAACTAGCAAGGTAGGGGCTTTGTTTACAAACTACCCAACATGCATGGATTTGATCTTGGCACCAGGAGAGCCATCAGTGGGAGAGCTAATCTCGGTACCAGGAAAGCCGTCTTTGGGCACGGAGATCTGATATTGGTACCAGGAGAGACATCACTGGAGCACCAGGAGAGCTATCACTGCAGAGTGCCATCAATGGGAAGGTACATAAGTAGTCAAGGAGACCTGATCCGGTAAAAGAAGACCCATAGGGGAGCATTCGGAGAAAAGAGATGGGCAGGTGCCAATGCAAGAATTCACCCAACAATCTGAAAAACTATATGAAACCACCAGAACCCAGCGACCTCACAACAGGAGGACATGAACACCTTAATCATGATGAAGAAGTAGATAAAATTAACTTTATGAAAGTGATTGACACCCTTAAACAGCATGTAAAAAATACCCTTATAGAAATGGATGAGAAGTATAACAGAAAGTTTGAAGAATTGAGTGTATCAGTGAATGACACCCTAGGAAACCAAGGAAAAACAATCAAACAAATAATGGAAACAGTTCAAGACTTAAAAACTGAAATGGAGGCAAAGAAGAAAACACAAATAGAAGGCAAGCTGGACAGGGAAAATCTAGGTAAACGAATAGAGACTACAGAAGTAAGCATAACCAATAGAATACAAGAGATAGAAGAAAGAATCTCAGATTCTGAAGATACCATAGAGAAAATGAACATGCTGATGAAACAAAACAGCAAGGCCAACAAATTCTCATCACAAAACATTCAGGAAATATGGGACACAATAAAAAGACCAAACCTAAGAATAATAGGAATAGAAGAAGGAGAAGAAGCGCAGCTCAACGGTCCAGAAAATATATTTAATAAAATTATAGAAGAAAACTTTCCCAACATAAAGAAAGATATACCTATGAAGGTTTAAGAAGCATACAGAACACCGAATAGGCTGGATCAAAAAAAAATCCTCTTGCCATATAATAATCAAAACACAAAGCATACAGAATAAAAAAAAGAATACTAAGAGCAGCAAAGGAAAAAGGCCAAGTTACTTTTAAAGGTAAACCTATCAGACTTACACCTGACTTCTCTATGGAAACCACGAAAGCCAGAAGGTCCTGGATAGATGTACTGCAGAAACTAAGAGACCATGGATGCAAGCCCAGACTACTATACCCAGCCAAGCTATTGTTCACTATAAATGGAGAAAACAAAATTTTCCAGGATAAAAACAAATTTAAACAATAAATAGCCACAAATCCAGCCTTACAGAAAGTAATAGAGGGAAAATCACCTATCAAGGAGTCCAACAATGACCACAATAACTCAGATATCTAGAGACCCTTTACCAGCGCAATTCAAAGAAGGGAAACACACAAAATCTTCTACTAAAAAAGTGACCGGAGTTAACAACCACTGGTCATTAATATCACTTAATGTCAATGGACTCAACTCACCTATAAAAAGGCACAGACTAAGAGATTGGATACAAAAACAGGATCCAACATTCTGCTGTTTACAAGAAACACACCTCAACCACAAAGACAGGCACCTACTCACATTAAAGAGTTGGGATAAGGCTTATGAAGTAAATGGACCTTAGAAACAAGCAGGTGTGGCCATACTAATTTCTAACAAAGTTGACTTGAAACTTAAATCAATCAGAAGAGATGGAGAGGGACATTTTCTACTCATAACAGGAACAATTCAGCAGGATGAAGTCTCAATCCTGAATATCTCTGCCCCTAATATAAAAGCACGCAAGTAGTTTAAAGAAACATTGTTAAAACTCAAGGCAGCCATCAAACCGCACACATTAATAGTCGGAGACTTTAATACTCCACTCTCACCAATGGACAGGTCAAATAGACAGAAACCTAACAGAGAAAAAGAGAATTAATGAGGTAATGAATCAAATGGACTTAACAGACATCTATAGAATATTCCACCCAAATAGGAAAGAATATAACTTCTTCTCTGCAGCTCATGGAACCTTCTCAAAAATCGACCACATACTCAGGAACAAAGCAAACATCCACAGTTACAAAAAAATATTAATAACCACCTGTATCCTATCAGATCACCATGGATTAAAACTATAATTCAGCAACAATGCTACCCCCAGAAAGCATACAAACTCATGGAAACTGAATAGTCAACTACTTAACCATACCTGGATTAAGGAAGAAATAAAGAAAGAAATAAAAGTCTTCCTTGAAGACAATGAAAATAAAGAAACAACATACTCAAACCTATGGGACACTATAAAAGCAGTCCTTAGAGGAAAGTTCATAGTACTAACTGCCCACTTAGAGAAAACAGAGAAATCACACATTGGAGACTTAACAGCCCACCTGAAAGCTCAAGAAAAAAAAGAAGCAGATTCACCTAGAAGGGGTAGAAGACTGGAAATAATCAAACTGAGGGCTGAAATGAACAAAATAGAAGCACAGAAAACAATTGAAAGAATCAATGAATCAAAAAGCTGGTTCCTGGAGAAAATCAACAAGATTGATAAACCCCTATCCAAACTAATCAAACGGCAGAGAGAGAATTTGCAAATTAATAAGTTCAGAAATGAAAAGGAGGACATAACCACAGACACAGAGGAAATTCACAGAATCATTAGATCTTACTACAAAAGCCTGTATGCCACAAAACTGGAAATGTAAAAGAAATGGACACTTTTTTAGATAAATACCACATACCAAAGTTAAACCAGGACCAGGTGAACAACCTAAATAGACCTGTTAGTCGTGAAGAATTAGAAGCTGTTATCAAAAACTTACCTTCCAAAACAAGTCCAGGACCAGATGGTTTCAATGCGGAATTCTACAAGAACTTCCAAGCAGAGCTAATACCTATACTCCTTAATGTATTTCACAATATAGAAACAGAAGAGTCATTGCCAAATTCCTTTTATGAAGCTACAGTAACTCTGATACCAAAACCAAACAAGGACCCAACAAAGAAAGGGAATTACAGGCCAATCTCACTCATGAACATCGACGCAAAAATCCTCAACAAAATACTCGCAAACCGAATCCAAGAACACATTAGAAA
This sequence comes from Chionomys nivalis, assembly GCF_950005125.1. Classification (NCBI taxonomy): domain Eukaryota; kingdom Metazoa; phylum Chordata; class Mammalia; order Rodentia; family Cricetidae; genus Chionomys; species Chionomys nivalis. The sequence goes on along the minus strand of NW_026646964.1, from coordinate 63,129 downwards.
AATTATCCATTATGATCAAGTAGGCTTCACACCAGAGATGCAGGGCTGGTTTAACATACGCAAATCTATCAATGTAATCCATCATATAAATAAACTGAAAGAAAAAACCATATGATCATTTCATTCGATGCTGAAAAAGCATTTGACAAAATTCAACATCCCTTTATGATAAAAGTCTTGGAGAGATTAGGGATACAAGGGTCATACCTAAATTTAATTAAAGCTATATACAGCAAGCCGACAGCTAATATCAAATTAAATGGAGAGAAACTTAAAGCCATCCCACTAAAATCAGGAACACGACAGGCTGTCCACTGTCTCCATACCTCTTCAATATAGTTCTCAAAGTTTTAGCAATAGCAATAAGACAACATAAGGGAATAAAGGGGATTCAAATTGGAAAGGAAGAAGATAAACTTGCATTATTTGCAGATGATATGATAGTGTACATGAGCAACCCCAAAAACTCCACCAAAGAACTCCTACAACTGATAAACGCCTTTAAAAATGTGGCAGGATACAAGATCAACTCCAAAATTCAGGCACCCTCTTATACACAAAGGATATGGAAGCAGAGAGGGAAATAAGAGAATCATCACCTTTCACGATAGCCACAAAAAGCATAAAATATCTTGGGGTAACTCTAACCAAGGAAGTGTTTGACAAGAAATTTAAGGCATTGAAGAAAGAAATTGAAGAGGATACAAGAAAATGGAAGGATCTCCCTTGCTCTTGGAATGGGAGGATCAACATAGTAAAAATGGCAATTCTACCAAAGGCAATTTATATATTCAATGCAATCCCCATTAAAATCCCATCAAAATTCTTCACAGATCTTGAGAGGACAATAATCAACTTTATATGGAGAAACAAAAAACACAGGATAGCCAAAACAATCTTATACAATAAAGGATGTTCTGGAGGCATTACCATCCATGACTTCTAATCCTATTACAGAGCTACAGTTATGAAAACAGAGTGGTACTGGCATAAAAACAGAGAAGTCGACCAATGGAATCTTATAGAAGACCCGGATTTTAACCCACAAACCTATGAACAACTGATTTTTGATAAAGGAGCTAAAAGTATACAATGGAAGAAAGAAAGCATCTTCAACAAATGGTGCTGTCACAATTGGATGTCAACCTGTAGAAGAATAAAAATAGACCCATATCTATCACCATGCACAAAACTCAAGTCCAAATGGATCAAAGACCTCAATATCAATCTGAACACACTAACCTGATAGAAGAGAATATGGGAAGTACCCTACAACATGTGGGCAGAGGAGATCGCTTCCTATGTATAACCCCAGCATCACAGACATTAAGGGCAACATTGAATAAATGGGACCTCCTGAAACTGAGAAGCTTCTGTAAAGCAAAGGACACTGTCATTAAGACAAAAAGGCAGCCTACTGACTGTTAGAAGATCTTCACCAACCCTGCAACAGACAAAGGTCTGATCTCCAAAATATATAAAGAACTCAAGAAACTAGACTTTAAAAGGATAATTAAGCCAATTAAAAAATGGGGCACCGAACTAAACAGAGAATTCTCAACAGATGAAGTTCAAATGGCCAAAAGATATTTAAGGTCATGTTCAACCTCCTTAGCGATCAGAGAAATGCAAATCAAAACAACTTGGAGATATCATCTTATACCTATCAGAATGGCTAAAATCAAAAACACCAAGGATAGCCTTTGCTGGAGAGGTTGTGGAGAAAGGGGTACCCTCATCCATTGCTGGTGGGACTCAAACTTTTGCAACCACTTTGGAAATCAGTGTGGCGGTTTCTCAGAAAAATTGGGATCAACCTACCCCTGGACCCAGCATTACCACTCTTGGGAATATACCCAAGAGATGCCCTATCATATGACAAAAGCATTTGTTCAACTATGTTCATAGCAGCATTATTTGTAATAGCCAGAACCTGGAAGCAACCTAGATGCCCTTCAATGGAAGAATGGATGAAGAAAATGTGGAATATATACACATTAGTGTACTACTCTGCGGTAAAAAACAATGACTTCTCGAATTTTGCATGCAAATGGATGGAAATAGAAAATAAGATCCTGAGTGAGGTAACCCAGACCCGAAACGAAGATCATGGGATGTACTCACTCATAATTGATTTCTAGCCATGGATAGTGGCCACTGAGTCTATAATTTCTGATCCTAAAGAAGCTAAACAAGAGGGTAAACCCAAGGAAAAACATATAGATATCCTCCCAGCTATGGGAAATAGACAAGATTGATGGGCAAAAAATTGGAATCTTGGGGGTGGGGTGGGATGGGGATGAGGGGTGATGGGGAGAGGAAAGTGTGAAGGAGAGGATGAGGGGAACTGTGGAAATCGGGGTGATTCGGGATATCGGAAGTTTGGATAGGGGAGCAGAGAAACTCATACCTTAGTTAAGGGAGCCACCTAAGGGTTGGCAAGAGACTTGAACTTGGAATGGCTACCAGATGCCCAGGGCAATGTCCCCAGGTAGTTCATTGGGGCACCTGAGGATAGCGAACCTGAAATGAACCTATCCTATAATCATACTGATGAATATCTTGCATATCGCCATAGAACCTTCATCTAGCGATGGATGGAGATAGAGACAGAGACCCACACTGCAGCACCGGATGGAGCTCCCAAGGTTATAATGAGGAGCAGAAGGAGAGAGAACTTGAACAAGGAAGTCAGGACCATGAGGGGTGCACCCAACCACTAAGACAGTGGGGCCGATCTATTGGGAGCTCACCAAGGTCAGCTGAACTGCTACTGAAAAAACATGGGAAGAGACCGGACTCTTTGAATGTGGCAGACAATGAGAGCTGACGAGAGGCCAAGGAGAATGGCACGGGAAGCTTCATCTGGCGATGGATCGAGAGAGAGACAGAGACCCAATTTGGAGCAACGGTCTGAGCTCTTAAGGTCTAAATGAGGAGCAGAAGGAGGGAGAACATGAGCAAGGAAATCAGGACCACGAGGCATGCACCCACCCACTGTGACAGTGGAACTGATCTATTGGGAGCTCTCCAAGGCCAGCTGGACTGGGACTGAATAAGCATGTGTTGAAACTGGACTCTCTGAACATGGCGGACAATGAAGGCTGATGAGAAGCCAAGGAAAATGGCACTAGGTTTCAATCCTAATACATTAACTGGCTTTGTGGGAGCTTAGCCTGTTTGGATGCTCACCTTCCTGGACCTAGATAGAAGTGGGAGGACCTTGGTCTTCCTGTAGGGCAGGGAATTTGGACTGCTCTTCAGTATCGAGAGGGAGGGTGAATTGACTGGGGGGAGGACAAGAGGACTGGAGATAGGGGGAGGATAGCAGGTGGAGGGGGCAATATATGGGAGGAGAGGGAGGGAAATGGGAAACGGGGGGCAGTTGGGTATTTTAATTAAAAAAGAATAAAAAAAATGAGAAAAAATATTGCCTATACTGGCTATAAATCTAACTTTTATACTTGATATCTGTTCTTATTATATGTAGTCCTGTATTGGTTTTGAACATTCTTATTAGGTAAAAGGGGAGGTGATGTGGAAACTCCTTTGGCCAATGGCCTTTGAGAGGCTGGACCATGTGTGGTGTGACTTTGTGGTACCAGAAACACTTAGTAGAGCCCATTCTGCCTCTTGTGCAAAGCAACAGACTCTCGTCAACCAGGGGAGCTACTGGGAGAAAAAGATTCAAAGAGTGTGGTACACTTCCATGATTTTTTTCTTACTGAAGGGTTGCTGACAGGAGGAGTTACTGTGGGTAACTCTCCAGGTTTTCTCCCTTACTTATGAGCTAATGGTAGTAAGACTGGCAATTCTGTCTTAGGAAAGTATCTTTTAGGTCATATGCTTACTTGGGACAGCTGGCAAATGAAGCTATCATGAGTTTGATGCTCTTCCAGCCCTCCTGTTTCTTTTGAAGTTGTTGGCAACATATGTGGCCTTATGCCCAAGCGAAGAACTTTTTCCCGTTGAAGTGGCCATCGAGTACAGGTGCTCTAGGCCTTAGCTCTTATTGGGGAGCTATTAGCAATTGAAACAGCCATCAGATATGTTTTCCTGGCCTCATCAAACACTGAGTTCTTATTGGAGTAGTGGATGGAGGATGGGGAAGGGAGAAGTTGGCAGGAGTGGAAGGACAGCGGATTAACTCGGGTATGTAACATGAGATCGTCCTAAAAAGAAAAAAAAGAAAGAAAAAAACCACTGCCAGAAGAGGCCCAGACATTTATTGGGGAGGAACTGACAGCTGAATCTGAAATCAAGGAAGTGCATTATTCCCTATCACTTTACTTATAGACTACTGACAGTTTAAGCTGCCATGGAGGATGTGCTTTCAAGGCAATATCTTATACTGCCTAGGCCCACTTGCTTCTGGATGCACTAAGGTAACACCCACAGTGGTATAACTGTTCTGTATCAATTAGCAGTAATAGCCTGATAGACATTCACTTATTCCATTCAGATAGCCACCGTTCCATCTTTCCATATGACTCAAGGTTAATAGCTAGTTTAAAGGTAAAGCAAACTGTGATGAGCAGCAAGTGACAGAAACCCACTGGAAACACTAGGAGCCAAAAGTGGTGATTCTTTGCTGGGGCATGGTGCATCCTGGCATATGAGGAGGAGGAAGGTGTCATATGCAAGCAAGGACTCAGAAGCCCCCAATTCTCATCTCTGCCCTTCCTTCTTTATTGCCTGCATGATGGCTTACATGCCTCATCACTTCCTCTTAGATCAGATTTCAATAAATGACAGATGTCACTTGTCATATTAACTGCTGCTTATCTAATATTTAAGAAAGCATTATCTGTGTTTACTTATATTCATCAGGCACTTCAACCTCAAGTCCTGATTGATTATTTCTCCTTGCTGTGCTCTGTTGGTCTTTTGATTGCTTTCATGATTCTGAAAAAATTCCTTTCTCAAATTTCTTCTCCAGAATTCCCACAATGGTTAGTGTCCTTTCTCAAGACAAACAAATGACATTATTATTATTATTACTATTATTACTATTGTTATTGATGTTACTTTTATTATTGTTGTTGTTTTTCTGTTGTGATTTTATCCTGAAAACTTATCCACAGGGATTCACTGGGGTTCTCAATTGTACAAAGACAGATTTCTACAAATGATTACTTCAACTCCATGCTTTCTAACCTTTTTATTATTTGTCTGATTGTGTTCATTGCAGCCAAATTACTGTTTTCCAACTGAGGCCTTAGTCTAAGACACTGTATGTGACCTGTCCCTATTCCATAGCACATTCCCACACTTTGTGTTCAGACTGTGACACGCTTATACAATTCATTTTCTCTTTGTTGAACAACCTCTGGCTGGTATTATTTCATGTCCTTGTTACAAGTTCTGTTTGTACTTCCAATGGGTCCTTTTAAATATCCAGGCTGTTTCTTCACAAGTGATGGTATCTTTGATCATCAGGATGAGCTGCAGTTGCTTCATTTCAAAGTTGTTTCTTCTGCATCAAGATGCTGACACTTTGCAAATAGCCATTTTCTTAGACTTCCAGTCACCGGCAGAATCCATTAACAATTCTTACCTGAGCCAATTAAGGCATATATGGTGGCTGCCAGGTGGTGGGGTTCTAATTTCATGATTCCTTTGTGTTTATGAGTTGGAATGCCACCCCAAGGACCCAGTTTTCTCCTCCACTGTTTTTTTAATAAAAGCAGTTGGGATTAAGAAACATTTTCTTCCAAAGATTTAAAATGGCAGCTATTATTGTTTTCTGCGATGTTAAATTGTCCCTGGTCAGCAACCAACAAGCCTTCATGCCATCTCATGTTTTCCTTTGACATTTGTGATATTTGAGAACTTAGTTACTCCCTGGATGCATGAGATATTTTAGGCTTCTGCCTTCTGCTTCCCTCTGCCTATCAATCCACCATTTCTCCATGGAGTGCTGTTATCTTCTTCTTCGGGGAATGATATCAGAAGTTAAACCCGAGCACTTGGAATGATGAATACTGAATGAGTCTGATGTTTGCATCTGTGGCCTTTCAGAGAACTAACATCAGGAAAAGCCTTTTATATAAACACACGTACACTCACTACTGTATACACGTGAACACTTATAGGTCAGCACATGAGTTTTCTCACTTGTTTTCCCTGATCTACTTCATGCTTAGAGTTCCCATTGCATCTCCTTTCCATTTTAAGACTCACTTTTCTAGTGGAAAAGCTGTTGCTCTCATTCCTCAGTATCCCGATATGGTTTTATTGCTAAATCACCTGCTAGACTGTGAAAGACACAATCTAAACAGGGCTCAGTGTGTGTGTATAGAGTAAGTTTGAATCTTTATTCTGAGAAGTTATAATCAATGTGTCAGGAAGTTACTTACAGCTACTGTTAGTAGTATTGTGCATTGGAGGCACATTACTCATTCCGCATATCAATAACTAGGCAGCTGAAGGAATCTTCTCTGTCTTTTCCTGGGTCCTAGAAGCCATGAGACTTTCAATAATGTATTAATTATATTTCTTTTAATCTATTAATATCATCTCTCTCATTATTCATCTATCCATCCATCCTTCCATCTATCCATTTATTCCTCATTTGTTTACCAAATATCTAACACCAGTCTCTCTGTCTATCTATCTTTCTATTTATCTTTTCTTAGTTATGGTTTCTACTGCTGTGAAGAGATAACATGACCACCATCAGTCTTATAAAGGAAAGCATTTAATTGGGTTCTGACCATTAACATCATGGCAGAATTATACCAGACTTCAGGGAGACATGGCGCAGGAGAAGGGAAGAGATCTACATCCAGACCCTTGGGGAGCAGGAAGGAAGAATAAGACACTGGACCTATGTTGAGCTTCAGACATCAAAGAGTATCTCTGGTGACACTCTTTCTCCAACAAGGCCACAACTCCCAATAATGTCACTCCCCATAGGCTGATAGAGTATCATTTTTATTCAAACCACCACATATCTATTAATCATTTATATTTGGATGATCAATTATTATTTATCATCGCGCTATAATTTATCTGTCACATATGTGTATATTTGTTACTCTGTCAGTCATATATCTATCCATCTATCTACTTATCTACCTATGTTAACTCCTATTTAATCACACTTTCAATCTATTAGGTGTATCTATGTATCTATTAGTCTTTCTATGTATTTATCTCTGTATCTCTAAGATATGTATAATTATTCCTCTGTACATGTTTCCTCTATGTTTCTATATTATTCTATTGATGTATCAATCTATCTATCTGTATATATCTGTATGTTGATTATTATATTAATCAATGTCCATTTATATAATTCTTTCTGTCCATTAATCTATCTATTCTCTATCTATTTTCCATCTATATAACTTTTTATCTATCTACAATCGCTCTATGTGCTTGTCAATTTTCATATCTGTTATTTCCCAGTATTAAGTCATAACCTTTTAAAGTTCCCACCATCCACTCTCTCCCTGTGTTTTGCCCATAAGATTTTGATCAAGAACTTTCTGTTAACCAAAGCCTCTGACAACACTGGTATTAAATTATTGACCTTAATTCTGCTTGACAAACTACTCTTAGTAGAAGGATTTAACATCTGCTGAACCTAGACTCAGATCTCACACAGTATGCAAAGCAGATCCAACTGTGATGAGATATTGAAAAATCTCCAGCTGCACCCATTGGGTAGTGTCTACACTATAGGCATTCCTGTGAACGTAAGATGACAATGATTAAGAGCACTCTAGCTCCAGAGACAAGGAGAGATCTTAGGGTAAATGTCACTGAGTTCTCTGTTTCCTTCGGCTTAAAAAGCCCAGATTCTGCATTCTTGAAAAAAGGGTCCCATATGCATTTGGAATAATTGTGATCCATGGTATTTGTCAGCTTCTATGTTGCTTTCAAAGGACATACAATCTTCTTTCTACTTATCTTACCCAGCCATCTATTGTGGTATCATTCAGTTGAACACTCATAGAAATACACTTCTGAAAGACTGTTTCCCCACATTAGTGTGAAGTCTAGCCCTTCCCAGATCAGGAGATGAAGAGTTATTTCCCCCGACAGATGATTTCCGTGCATCTTCGGCAGTGTATGATAGTGCTGTGAGATCATGGCAATTTCTTTTTCAATTTTCTGAGAGAAGGGAGTGATAGATATACATGGATGATGGTAAGGAGCAGAAATCTAAGCAACTGCAGGAAGAGAGGAAACACGGAAACAGCGACAGTGAGAAACATACAACAGGGTTGTGAGTCAGGGACAGCCTTGATTTGCTATAGGATACTTATCCTTGCACTTGAAACTCAAGCTGGTAGAAATGTCAGTGTCTCTTTAACAGCTCCCCTAGGACATAAAGGGATGCATGAGCTGGCTTCATTCTCCAGAGCCGATCATATACCCTAGTCTCACAGGAGACTTTTCAGTTCCAAGTGATAAAACACAATTCAAACTGGCTTTAGGGAAAGCCAAAGTTTAGTTAAAACAAAAATTCATCTAGGCATCAAAAGACAGTGAGTAACCTCAGATGGAACTGGAATGGTGATTAAAAAGTCTTGACCAGGATGCAGGTCTTGATTTCTAATTTTTTTACTGACATTATAATGGACACAATGTTAAGATGTTTTCCCTGGCTGTTTTAAGGTCATTTGAGTTTTTCCAAAGCCTAAAGTGGTCAGTTGAGGTAACTCTAACAAAAACATTATGCCATAAAATGACTGGTCTAGCTAAATGAGGAAGATAGAACATACAGTGTCCAACAGTTTGCCACGGCAAGGCAGGAAAAGCCACCCATGCCTGGATTTGGAGGAGAGTTTCAGAGAGAACTAAAGGGAAGGGGCAGGAAGGTCCATGTGGCAGATGGGGTATACAAGTGCTTATTTATAATCAGTACTCTGTTTAACTTTGTGATATTGTTTTCTTAATTTGAACACCATTGGAATTCTGTAGTCACTGTGCTGTGAATTCAAAAATGAGTAATCACTTTCTATATGAGTCTAAAGTTAAGACTAACATACTGAAAAGAGATTTTCTTTGTCAGTGATAAATCAGCTGTGTGTATACAGGCCTGAGTTCAGACTCCAGAGACCTTATTCAAAGCTTCCAAGCGTGGTAGTGTGTGCTTGTAATGTCACTGCTTGAGAGGCAGACACTGTGGATTCTGGTACTGACTGGCCAAACTGCATCTTCTATTCAGAATATCCTAGGTCCCTGTAAGTGATACTGTCTAAATAAGCATGGTAGATGATTTCTGAGGAATGACCACTGAAGTTGTCCTTTGGTCAAATCACACACAGAGACACACAAGCACACACACACACACACACACACAGAGGAAAAGCCACCAAATAACCTTCCAAACCATATAACTGCAGATGTACAAATGCTAATTGGTTAATACAATTGGCATTATTTTTGTGTCAATGTCAGTCATTTGTGCAAGATTAGATGATTGAACAGTGCCCGTTCCAATGGGAATAATGAGATTTTTGCTATTGGGTGGCTTAATTATCTTCACCCCACCCAACTTTCTGGAATCTTCCAGCTACCAGGGTCCCATTCCATTTTAAGAACTCCATCTATTAACATCTCCATAAGGTCTCAAAGAGTGTCACTGCTACTGGCTGTTAAATATATTGGAGCTGCTTTGGAGTGGTTGGGAAAAGAAGGCAGCTCATCAGGTGTGTGGTATATTAGTTGAAAAATTCACATTATCGTTATCAGACCTGGAAGTAAGAGGGAGAGCAGAATGAACTATATGAGAAATACAGCAGGTGAACATGACAGGAGCTGTAATGGGAAGAATTTGTTTCCTTTAAAGCATGGAGAAAGACTTGTGAAGACAGACAGCATAAATGGGTGTCAACCTGTAGAAGAAGAAAAATAGATCCATATTGTTCAGCACGCACAAAATGCAACTACAAATGGATTAAATATTAATCTGACCACATTGAACTTGATAGACGAGAAGTTGAAATGAATCTGCAATACATGGACCCAGGAGACTACTTCCAGTGTTGAACCTGAGTAGCATAGACAATGAGACCAAAAAGGAATAAATGTGACACCTCCTGAAAGTGAGAAGCTTCTGTAATGCAAAAGACATTGTCACTAAGACAAAAAGGCATCCCTTTGAATATGAAAAATCTTCACCAGTCCGTAATCAAAATTCTGATCTCCAAATATGTAAAGAAATCCAGAAACTAGACATTAACACTTAAATTACTACAATTAAAAAGGGGTACTTAACTGAACACAGAATTCTCAACAGAAGACTTTCAAATGGGCAAAAGACAATGTCATGCTTAGCCTTTTTAGCAATCAGGGAAATGCAATCCAGAACATCTCTGCTATACCATGTTACAACTGTCAGAATGGCTAAAATCAAAAACACCAATGATAGACTATGCTGAAATGGATGTAGAGTAGAGAAACACCCATCCCTTGTTGTCGGGAATGCAGACTAGTGCAACTACTTGGGAAATCAATGTGGCAGTTTTTCATGAAACTGGGAGTCATGCTACCTCAGAACTGAATAATTCCATTCAGTAAGAGCATTGTGCTCTTGAATATAGTTCCCTGCTTGTTTGAAGTAAAATAGTGACTACTATTTTTAATAGAAATGATTAAATTTCTTTTTATGAGTGTGAGTTTATCTGCACATTAGTGTGTTCACCATGTGCATTCAGTGCTTGTGTTGGCCAGGGTCAGATGTTTTATAACTGGAGTTACAGATGTTTGTATGAGGGGGAGGAATTGAAACTCTGTCCTCTGGAAGACAAGCAAGTGACCTTAAATGCTGATCCATCTCTCTCATGCAAGAATGATAGTTCCCTTTCAGGGGAAGGCCTAATTACTAACAGGCCTAACCACCAAAACCTGTGGAGGATATTTTGTAGTCCTAACAGGAGTCCAGGTGGTGGGTGACTCACTCAGTCGCCCTCCCTCCCCTTCTCACTCTTGTCACCTGCTTGCTATCTTGTGCCCTTTTCTCTCTTGCTTAGGACACAGAACTCTTGAACAACACCATCCTCCCTGGAAACGTCATAGGGTTCAAGAAGAAAATTTTGTGTTGGATGTCTTGGAGTATCTGGAATGCTGGTGGCCTGATAAAGATTTTGTGAAGGTACCAGAGAAACACTCATGCTCTGGTGTTTCATTCTCTCTGTCTTTAAATCTCCAGAATGTTTTCTTTCTTTTTCTCTCCCTTCACCTTCACCATGTTCACACTTCTCTCTCATGCATGTTCTGTCTGAATGTCTGTCATTTGAAGCAATGGAGATGACCTTACAGAAGAGGAGATTATTGTCAACAAAGAAGCTTTTGTTTCCTTTGCTGGTTTTTGGTCTCAACAAATGATCTCTTCCCTTTTTCCTCTTCTTCCTTCCTCTCTGTCTTTCTCATAAGAGGGCTGCTTCTTTTACTTTGGCAATCGACACATCATTGCAGGTTTTACAAACTGGCAATGCCTAGTTGAATTATTTACTGAGTAGTCTTTCTTTATGTACCCTACTTTCCTGCAGCAGCTGTCTGCATTATCTGGATGAAGTCTCATATCATTAAAGCCTCCTTTACTTTGGCTTAAAAACAAATTTGGGGTCAATGTAAGATAATAAAACACACAAGCTTGATGTGTTAAAATTTTATTAATATACATTAAAGTAAAAGCTATTGATATAACAATAAAAAGCAACATCATGCACATCCTGGCTTAATTTGAATACCAGTAAAGGAACACTCAGCTTGTAGTTGAGATATCTGGACATGGGATACTTCTCCCGAATTCTCTTTATTAGTGATCGATGAATATTTTGGCTCCAAATTTTTTTGGAACCTTCTGGATGTTTCATTGTCCTTACTTTTTGTCAGAAAGATTTAAGATTAGTATTTATGTTGTCCCCATTATTTTTTGCATATTGGTTGCTCATTGCTCTTCTAACAGAATCCACAGAGAAAAAGGATTCTAAATTTGAATCAATCAGAGAGCTCCCAGTTCCAATTGGCTCAGGTAGTGTAGGAAAATGAAATTCACCCAAAGATCCTGCTCTTCACATCTCATCTGCTTCTTTTGAGAGGTGAAAGGAGACCTGGTCTTAGGCTTTTCCAACTTACATTATGCATCTGTTTATGTAGAGGTCAGAAGACAGCTTTTTCTCTCCCTTCACCACCACCATGTTCACACTTTTCTCTCTTGCATGTTCTGTCTGAAAGTCTGTCATTTGAAGGAATGGAAATGCCCTTACAGAAGAGGAGATTATGGTCAACAAAGAAGCTTCTGTTTCCTTTGCTGGTTTTTTTTCTCAACGGATGATCTGTTCCCTTTTCCCTCTTCTTCCTTCCTCTCTGTCTTTCTCTTAAGTGGGCTGCTTCCTTTATTTTGGCAACCTACTCACTGGCGATGCCTAGTTGAATAATTTACTGAGTCAGTTTTCTTTATGTACCCTACTTTCCTGCAGCAGCTGTCTGCATTATCTGGATGAAGTCTCATACCATTAAACCCTCTTTACTTTGGCTTAAAACTAATTTGGGGTCAATGTAAGATAATAAAACACACGAGCTTGATAAGTTAAAATTTTATTAATATACATTAAAATAAAAGACTATTAAAATAAAAAGTATCATCATGCACATCCTGGCTTAATTTGAATACCAGCAAAGTAACACCCATATTGCATTTGAGATATCTGGACATGGGATACTTCTACCCAATTCTCTTCATTTGTGATCAATATTTTGACTCCAATTTCTTTCAGAAACTTCTGGAAATTTCATTGTCCTTACTTTCTGTCAAGAATCTTAAAAATTAGTATTTATGTTGTCCCCCCTTTTCTTTGCATATTGGTTGCTCATTGCTCATCTTACAGAAACTGCAGAGAAAACAGGTTCTAAATTTGAATCAATCAGAGAGCTCCCAGTTCCAATTGGCTCAGATAGTGTAGGATAATTAAATTCACCCAAAGATCCTGCTCTTCACATCTCATCTGCTTCTTTTGAGAGGTGAAATGAGACCTGGTCTTAGGCTTTTCCAACTTACATTATCATCTGTTAATGTGGAGGTTACAAGACGGCTTTCTAGACTCATGTTCTTCCTTCCACTCTCTGGGTCTTTGTTTTCTGGGTCTGGGCTGGTTTAATACTTATAATATGGCCTTGCCTTAGAACTCCTGGCAATCCTTGTGCTCGTTAGGTATAACAAATTAAACAAAGTAAGGGCTTCCATATTAGGAGTCAAGAAAAACCTGAGTTTAGGAGATAGGTACATATGAGACAGACTGACAATGCATATCTTCACACATGGAAACACACACAGACATATATTTGAGACAGGTTATCTCATTGAACCAGATGGTTACTGATTTTTCCAGAACAGGTGGTCTAATTTGTGTATAAGTATGGATATGTTTGACTCTAGATCAAAGAGAGGTAGCTTACTGCCAGACTTGGCCCAGAAGCGCCTAAGGATGTGTATGTGTGCCTTCATACATATGGAAGCTGTTTCATTCTTTGTGTGTGTGTGTATATATGTGTGTGTGTATTCATGAATGTGAGTGCAAGTGGGCATTGCCACAGTAAGCATGTGGGCTTGAGGAGAGGGGAGGACAACCCAGCATATCAGTGGTTGCCTTCCATTTTGTTTGATATGGTGTCTTTGTTGTTTTTGTTGCTTATACAAGGCTAGTTCACTAGCAAGCTTCTGAAGAGTCTCCTGTCTCCACCTCCCAATTCGTCTTAAGAGAACTGGACTTGCAGATACTTGTACACATCCTGATTTTAAGTAGATTCTGAGAATTCAGTCACAGTGCCTTTCACTTTCATGGCAAGTGTTTTGCCTACTGTGCCAACTTCCTGGCCCATGAGTTAATTAATGTTACTATTATTTAATTCAGTAACATTTCTATTAGCCATAGTTTTCTAGAGTAACAGAACTCATAGAAAAAGTTTTAACACAATGGTTTATAGGTTGTGGCCTTGTTAATCCCACTATGAAAGGAATGTCCAAAAGCAAAGTAGGTATTCAGTCCGAGACTCTGAATGTGTCAGCTAGTCTTTGGTACACACCAGAATTATAAAGAATTCTGTGTTAATGCTGGTGAGGGAATAGCCTTGCCTTTGAGAGCAAGCAGGCAGAGAAAGAGATTCCTCCTTCCATCTCCTTTATATAAGCTGCCAGAAGATGGTGTGGCCCAGACAAAAATGCCTCTTCCCACCTCAAAAGAGTCCTATCTCAAAGATCCAGATTAGGAGTGTGTCTTACCACTTCAAAATTGAAATTAAGAAGAAATACCCCTCCATAAATATGCCCAGTCATTAAAATACTTATTAACTCTAAATGTAGTCAAGTTGACAACTAAGAATAGCCATCCCATCATTATGAATATATTGTCTATTCATATAGAAATCTGTATTTCTACCTCATAAAATCCTCCAAGGTTGTATGGCCACAGATCTACTTCACTTCCTATGAGACTTTTCTTAAGTCGGGCAGAGATGCCCCTTCATTGGAATGTCAATCCTGTTCACTGCAATCTACACCACCAGTTTAACTCCTTGCGGGGGTGCAGGGATATCACATTTACATGCTGATTTTCTGGTTTAGATTTTGCAGGAATATAGAAAGGTTATTATTCAGGGCCCCTCTTTTATAAAATAATGGGACACATACTACAGTTCATCCCATCACTCTGGTGGCAAAGTCTGTCTATGTAAAATCTGAAAGCGGCATTGGGAAGTGTGTGACTTAGCAATGATGTGAAGGGATGGAGGATTCTGGAAATCCAATCACAGAAGGAAATATTGAGTAAGGTAGGTGGCCAACTGGCCAGTCAACTCCAGAGGAATAAAATGTCATTGTATCAGGGGCCATCATAATGCTCTTCTGATGTTGGAGTGTCATATATCAATCTGTTGATTTCATTGGTTAAGTAATAAAGAAACTGCTTGTCCCTCATAGGTTAAAACATAGGTGGGTGGAGTAAACAGAACAGAATGCTGGGAGGAAGAGGAAGTGAGCTCAGACTCGACAGCTCTGCTCTCTGGAGCAGACGCCATGCTCCCCTCTCCCCAGCAGATGCTATGAAGCTCTGACCCAGGATGGACGTAGGCTAGAATCTTCCCGGTAAGCGCTCCTTGGGGTGCTACATACATGAACAGAAATGGGCCAAGCAGTGTTTAAATGAATACAATCTGTGTGTTGTTATTTCTGGTGTAAAGCTAGCCGTGCAGGAGCCGGGCAGGACGAAAAGCAGGCCCGCAGCTCCCTACTACAGATGGCGCCCAACGTGGGGCACTGAATCTACAGAAAGCTTGAGAAAGCTTGGGAAAGAATAGAGTAAAGCATGTTTTCTTGGTAGCAACAATTTCTCGGGTCTGCTCTGCCTGCTAGAGGCAAGCAAGCGCTCTCATCTAAGAGAGGCTTCCTGACTCAGCTTCAGCTGCAAAATCCTGCAGCTCATTAAGGGTTCCTGCCACGAACACTTAAATGGTATTGATAAAAGCTGACTGAATGCTTGTTTTCGGCTGTAGCAAAAAAAAAAAAAAAAGTTGTGCTGTTTTAAAATGCTGGCGTTCTGGTCCATCCTGCCAGGGCAAACTCTGACTGTTTGAGGCAGGAGGGCCGACTACAGAGAGAGGACTTGATTGTTGTCTGTGGATGTAATGCTGCAGTTTGCTTGTTGGCAAAGACCTTGAAACGCCACAGAGTTGTGGTGATAAACATGGCTACAGCTGGTATCTCCGCCATGAGGCTGGAAAGCTAAGGAATGGCTGGATCCAGCCGTCAAAGCCACGGCTTTTGTCCTACTGATATTGCTTGGTAAATTAAAGACTCATGTGGTCATAAAAAGAGAGATATACAGTAAATAAAGATTCAAAGACAAAGAAAACTTTAAATGATTTACAGTGTGTTTAAAAATATATGCAGGCTGAAAGTTAAAGTTCTTAAAAGTTAAAAAACAAAAATAAGAAAGCAGTTCGGTGTGGTAGTACATACCTTTAATCCCAACACTTAGGAGACAGAGGGAGATTGACCTCTGTGACTTCAAGGTGTGGTAGCACACGCCTTTAATCCCAGTGCCTGGAAGTCAGAGACAGAAGAATCTCTGAGAGTTCAAGGACAGTCTGGTCTACAGAGTTATTCCAGGACAAATATATACAGAGAATATAAAACAAAAGTAAAAATAAACAAAATAGAGTTAAAATAAAGCTGCACAAAGATGGAAAATACACAGAGAATCTTGATACTGTATGCTATTATGCTCTCTTTGAATTGTTTGAATGCTGAGGAAGGAGCAACAGATGCTAAAAGATATTTGTTTATAAATGCTGCTGAACTAATCCAAGATAGATATTTTCAAAATACCTTGACTTCAGAATTTGGATCTAAGGATATGATACTTTGGAAAAGAGTTTCTTCTTTTGTTTTCACAGAGGATGGGACACTGTGGATTGCCTTTATCCCAATATGGTATGATGGACCACGTCCTCCTGAAGGGTTGCTGTGAACACCTTCAAAAAATTACTTTGCTCAACTGCCAACTGAGATGAACCTAGCAGACAGGTTATCCCATAAAAGACCCGAATAACAGCGCCCCCATTCAGCAGGAAGCAGTTTGGAGAGAAAAAACTGCGCCCATGTTCCCATATATTGTTTATAAATGTTCTTTTACATTTAAAGGGGGAGATGATATAGATGTGAATAATTTGCATTGATATGAATCTTGGTTTACTGATATTAATTTAAGGTCAATTTTATTATATGTGTATGTATTTCTGATATTGATTAAGGTATTGTGATTGTGTAGTTCGCTTAAAAATGTAATGAATATAGGTTGTTAATGGATAATTATCAATAATAGTCAAGCTTGTAATCATGTTAGATTTTCTAGATGTACATAGATATATTTTAGATAGGCATTCTTCATATCTTTCAAAGATTATAGAATATGGCATTTTAAATGTTTTAATAACTTAGGGTTTTTCATGACAATGAGACACTCTGCTCCTGGCAGCACCAATCTACTTCAAGAAGAAGATGGGCATCAAAGAGGATCCTTATGGAGTTTGATAGCCATTTGGGCAAGAAACTGCTCTTGCCTGGACTATTGTATAAACTGGACACAAAGAACCCGCAGAGAGAGGACTGCTGAACTTGCCTAAAGGTGAGATGATCTTTCGGGGTTCCTGATTCATGAAAGAGTCTGCGAGACATTCTGCAGGACACAGCAGATAGTGACTGAACTGCCTTTAAATTTCCTGCTTCATGGAAACGTCTCTGGATACTATGGACCTTTAGGCCGAAGATGGATGCCCCAACGGTACAGAGGAACTTTGGGTGACTGTCCAGGCAGTGAGATGTCTCTGTCATTTCTAGAGTTTAGAAGTTGCTTACTTTTTGTTTGCTTAGGTAATATTGTATTCTTCTGGAGTCTTTGATGGAGTTGAAGAATAGTTAGTTATAGTTTTCCTTTGTTATAAAAGATAAAATAGATGTAAATATTGTAACTGTAATTCTTACTTGATAACTGTTTTGTTATATGTAATTTTGCTATGTTAAAGTTAAAGCCTTCCTTTTTTTGTTTAAACAGAAAAAGGGGAAGTGATGTGGGAGTGTCATATATCAATCTGTTGATTTCATTGGTTAAGTAATAAAGAAACTGCTTGGCCCTCATAGGTTAAAACATAGGTGGGTGGAGTAAACAGAACAGAATGCTGGGAGGAAGAGGAAGTGAGCTCAGACTCGACAGCTCTGCTCTCTGGAGCAGACGCCATGCTCCCCTCTCCCCAGCAGATGCGATGAAGCTCTGACCCAGGATGGACGTAGGCTAGAATCTTCCCGGTAAGCGCTCCTTGGGGTGCTACATACATGAACAGAAATGGGCCAAGCAGTGTTTAAATGAATACAATCTGTGTGTTGTTATTTCTGGTGTAAAGCTAGCCGTGCAGGAGCCGGGCAGGACGAAAAGCAGGCCCGCAGCTCCCTAATACACTCTTCACATCTGTCAAGGACCAATGTGGGGTAGATGCAGTGTGAATTTGCCTTTCAGCTCCTCAGAGTGTGGGTTCATTCTCAGTGGAAAGAAAAGTATGGTCATGCACTGAGTTCCTTGGTTAAGATTTTAGACTTTGGCAATAAATTCAGATCTTGATTCCATCCTTCTTTCTGTTGGAACTTTGTTAGACTGTGTAACATGCCTGAGCCTAGCTTCCTTATGTCTTAGGAAGAGAGGAGACAGGATTCAAAAGGCCAAATGAGATAGTGGACAGGGTTCTTATAGAAAGATTTCTTCTAATGTCATTGTGTGAGGCAGGCCAAAGAGATGGAGGAGGGCTGTATGTCTATAGGTTTATAAAGAAACTGCCTTGGCCCTTTTGATAGGAAAGCAGGTTAGATAGGCAGAGTAAACAGAACAGAATGCTGGGAGAAAGAAGCTGAGTAAGACAGATGCCATGCCACCCCTCTCTGAGACAGAAGCAGCTTAAGAATCTCCCTGGTAAGCCAGCAGCTCATGGTGCTACACAGATTATTTGAAATGGCTCTATCGAGATGTGAGAATTAGCTAATAAGAGGCTAGAAATAATGGGTCAAGCAGTATTTAAAAGAATACAGTTTCTGTAAAATTATTTCTGGAAAAGCTAGCCAGAGCTGGAGACAGGTGGCAGGATGCAGCCGGCCATTCCTATAACACCAAAGAGCAGTCAAAGTTAAGGTCAAAGCTCTGCCACTGAAATGTGTATAATATAAATTGGAAACACAGTTGTTTAAAAAGATGAGTGTAACATTTTATGGAAATGTGTATGCATGCATGCAGAGGCCAGAATTAACCATGGGTGTCTTTCTTAGTTACTCTCTGTCATGTTTAAGATACATCATTTCTTTGAACCTGGAGCTGACCAATTCCCCTTGACCAAAGAGTGAGACTCAGAGACCCAGGTGGGGCTCTCTCCTCAGAACTGAGTGGTGCGTTTTTATCTTTAATTCTGAGATTCTTGCACAAGTTGAAGGGATCAAATTTTTTTATGTTTTTATTAATTTATTTATTTAATTATTAAAGATTTCTCCCTCTTCCCCGTCACCACCTCCCATTCCCTCCCCCTCCCCCAATCAAGTCTTCCTTCATCCTCAGCCCAAAGAGCAAGCAGGTTTCTCTGCCCTGTGGGAGGTGCAAGGGCCACCCACCTCCATCCAGGTCTAATAAGGAGAGCATCCAAACTACCTGGGCTCCCACAAATCCATTACGTGCAATAGGATCAAGAACCCCTTGCCATTGTTCTTCAGTTCTCAGTAGTCCTCATTGTCCATTATGTTCAGCGAGACCGGTTTTGTCCCATGCTTTTTCAGTCCCCGGCCAGCTGGCCTTGGTGAGTTCCCAATAGAACATCCCCATTTCCTCAGTCTGTGGGTGCACCCCTCGCGGTCCTGAGTTCCTTGCTCGTGCTCACTCTCCTTCTGCTCCTCCTTTGGATCGTGAGACTTCAGTCCTGTGCTCCAATGTTGGTCTCTGTCTCCGTCTTCTTTCATCGCCTGATGAAGGTTAATATTCAGGGGGATGCTTATATGTTTTTCTTTGGGTTCACCTTCTTATTTCGCTTCTCTAGAATCACAAATTATAGTCTTAATGTCCTTTATTTATGGCTAGAAACCAAATATGAGTGAGTACATCCCATGTTCCTCTTTTTGGGTCTGGCTTACCTCACTCAGGATAGTGTTTTCTATTTCCGTCCATTTGTATGCAAAATACAAGAAGTCATTGTTTTTTACTGCTGAGTAGTACTCTAATATGTATATATTCCATACTTTCTTCATCCATTCTTCCATTGAAGGACATCTAGGTTGTTTCCATGTTCTGGCTATTACAAACAATGCTGCTATGAACATAGTTGAGCATATACTTTTGTTGTATGTTTGGGCATCTTTTGGGTATATTCCCAATAGTGGTATTGCTGGGTCGAGAGGTAGGTTGAACCCGACTTTCCTGAGAAACCGCCACACTGCTTTCCAAAGTGGTTGCACAAGTTTGCATTCCCACCAGCAATGGATGAGAGTGCCCCTTTCTCCACACCCTCTCCAGCAGAGACTATCAATGGTGTTTTTGATTTTAGCCATTCTGACAGGTGTAAGATGCTATCTTAAGGTTGTCTTGATTTGCATTTCTCTGATTGCTAAGGAAGTTGAGCACGATTTTAAGTGTCTTTTGGCCATTTGAACTTCTTTTGTTGAAAAGTCTCTGTTCAGCTCAGTGCCCCATTTTATAATTGGATTGCTTAACCTTTTATGGTCCAATTTCTTGAGTGCTTTGTATATTTTGGATATCAGACCTTTGTCAGTTGCGGGGTTGGTGAAGATCTTCTCCCAGTCAGTGGGTTGCCTTTCTGTCTTAGTGACAGGGTCCTTTGCTTTACAGAAGCTTCTCAGTGTCAGGAGGTCCCATTTATTCAATGATGTCCTTAGTGTTTGTGCTGCTGGGGTTATACATAGGAAGTGTTCTCCTGTGCCCATGTGTTGTAGAGTACTTACCACTTTCTCTTCCATCAGGTTCAGTGTGTTTGGACTGATATTGAGGTCTTTAATCCATTTGGACTTGAGTTTTGTGCATGGTGATAGATATGGATCTATTTTCATTCTTCTACATTTTGACTTCCAGTTTTGCCAGCACAATTTGTTGAAGATGCTTATGTTCTTCATTTGTATGGAAAGCACCTTACTGACTGAGCCATGGCTGAAGAACAAGACAGTTGGTTAAAAAGTATTGAGCTCTGAGATAATATTCTGAATCAGAAAAGGGAATGGTATGACTTTAAAAGAAATGTTGGGGATATTGAGATGAGAGACATTCAATCACAAATGCCTTTGCTTCCTCCCCTCAAGACTCCTGGTGGATGTGTCCAGAGGGCTACTGAATTATCACAGCATTGGGAAACGCCGAACTGTGAAGTCTGTTTGGGCTCAGGTCTTGATATCAATTTAGGGTGTAAATATATAAAAGTGTACATCCAGAGTAGCATGCTATGGTTGGTCTATCCCAGTAGTATATTGCATTTCAAAGCAGATGTTAATTTCTGTAGATGCTCATTTTAGAGGGGCATGACAGCAGATGCTCAAGGCAGAGATGCATTGTTATAGATGCTTAAGGCAAAGAAATATTGCTCCAGATGCTCAAGGCAGAGATACATCATTTTAGATGCTTATGGCAGAGATTCATTACATGGGATTGAAATGGTATTCCATCTCCTGAGCTTTGACTGCCAGGATTTGTGGCTCATTAACCTTTAAAAATGCTTTCATTATCTTCCTGAAATTGGGACATGGGGTTCTTCATTTTCAGTTACCACCTTTGTCTCATCACTGCCTATATTTCGCATAGTCTCAGTTTTTCTACTTTCTGATTAGGAAAGCCATCTTTTGCAGTCTTAGCTTCTTCCAGAATGTAACTGAATATATTCTCTGGAACTCTGCAACTCCCCATGGTGTTACATATCTTAGCTTTGGTATTATGTCCTCAGCTTCCATTGATGCTCAGAATTCTTCATCTGTTTCTTGTTGCTGCCAATGTGATTGTGGCCATGTATGTCATATCTCAAGCTAGATGCTCTATCTGTTTTTATTATTCCTGCAAGTGGTTCAATGCACTGTACCTGAGATAGAGACTCCTCTGGGGGAGAAGACGAGCAAAGAGGACATTTTGATGCCCTGGTATTACAACGCCAGATGAGATGCTTCCCCAAGCAGCAAGCATCCTGTTCATATGATCAGAAGAAAGGCAGATGTGACAGTGTAGACTGACATCATAACATCCTGGAAGATGCATTTTTTCCCAATTATGTTAGCTTTGAATCTTCCCCAAGGGTCCTTCATAAGCCGTTTGTTACATCAGTGAGACTTTTTGTTGAGACTCTAGGGAGATATGCCTCCTTCTGCCAATGGTGAGGATAACTACAGAAAAAGGTCATCTGTGCCACACTCTAGCTGGCCCTCTCAGAGTAGAAACTTCCAATGCTTGAGCTAGCTGCTTAGAGATTTTGTGGCCTAAACAGGAGTAGTGACTATGGAAAATGCTGTGGCTGTTTCCTATTTAGCTCAGGTCTCCTCTTCCATTTTGAAATCCTACAGGGTAGTGCTCTCATACTCCCTCTCCTTTTCTTTTATCTCTCCTGTGTGAACCCATAATTTTACTTTCTTATCTGACTCTGACCCTTCCATCTCCACATATAAAGTTCTTTAATGCCAATATGTAGTTTTGGTTGATAGACTCTATCCTGCAGGAAATCTACTTAGATAGGAAGCAAACAACTCAAATTAGCTATAGAGAGTTTGATAACCTGAGCATATTCACAAGGCAACGTCCTCCAAACAGTATATTGGCAGTAAATATATAACCGAGCAATCATCACAGACAAATAGAGATGCTTAGATGAGGCTCAGATCAACTGAGCCAAAGATTAAAAAAAAAAACACTCTTCAGATCACTGATCTGCCTCAAGGCTGCACAGTGAATTTCAGGTTCTCAGCCTTACTGAACTATTAACCATGCTGGGGTGGGCTTTGTTGAACCAACTGCTATTGAGTCATTTCTACTGTACGTTCTCGCTCACCAATTTTCCTGTAAGTAACCCGAAAATTATTCATTGGTTCACCTAGTTAGACTTTGTCTATTGTTAGTTCCATATCTCTGGTGTGTAGCCAATTTATTCATACAACATAGGTTTTACCCAGACAAGCCATCTCAGGATAGTCAATGAATCTGCAATACCCTTTGTTGGTGGAGGCCACTCATTAGTTAGTTTCCTGACCACCTTGACTTGAAATAATCACATAAAACCTATATTATTCACAACACTGTTTGGCCAATAGCTTAAACGTATTTCTAGATTCCTCCCTTATTCTAAACAAACCTATTTGCATTTATCTGTATCACCAGTAGTTCATGTCTTACCAACAAATTTTTGGCAACTCCAGAGAAGGTGTTCTTCCATGGTGGTGTCTATTTGGCTTCTCACCGACCCTACCCTGTTTCTCCTATCATTGTTTACTTTTACCACCTAGGTCTATTCTGCTAAGCTACTGTCTGAAACAACATTATTCATTAACCAATAAAAGCAAACATAGACAGAAGGACTTCCCAAACCAACCGTTTGTCCAATGTATTAATTCCAAGGACTGGTATAAAATTTTCTAATAAAACAAATACTTGAAAGGGGTTGATGTTTATTCTCAGGATCTGGAATAAATGTGTTGGTGGGGACCCTATTTCATCAAGATGTGCTAGGAAAGTTGGCTTTTGATATTCCTCAGTATGTATCAGTTCTCTTACTGTTTCCATTGTTTTGTGAGCACACCACTGTTTCCCTGTGTCTCTTTTGATACAGAGGTTTGCCATTGAATTTAAAGACCGTCTTATCCTGAGATGACACATTTTTGTGAATCTTAAGCTTCTATTTGCAAAGTAATATTTTTAAATTATGATCCCTCTCAGTGGAAGCTAAAACTTGGATATATCACTTTTATGGTGTGGTTTCCTGCTGTACTGTGTATTTACAAATTCTAAGGATTAAGACTGTGTTACTTGGCAGGAGTCACTACATTTTAGGTGACCCTGTGTGATTGGTTTTTCCTTTCTTAAATAGAATCTTTAATGATCTTGAGAGAAAGGAAATGAAATGCTATTTCAATATGTTAAATATTCTTTCATCCTTGGGCATCTGTCCTTCTGAGGGTTGTTTTTGTTTTAATCTCATGTATGTACTTACAAAATGTAATGGTTTCATTCCATCTGCTATGCAAAACATTGTGGCAAATAAACAAGCAAGCAAAAAACATCAACACAAAAACAACTTAAGGGAGAGAAGGTTTTATTTTGCCCAGAATTTCAGAGGGATTGTTTCAATAGCTATTGAAATGGCAGAGCAACAGGAGTCTGAGGCTCACTGGCCACATTGCATTAACAATTAAGAAGCAGAGAGAGATCAGGAAGTCGGTTGAGTCTATAGATTCTTAGAGCCTATCTTCAGTGTCCACTTCCTCCAGCAATTCTCTGCCTCCTAAAGGTCCGGCAACCACTTCAAAGAGCACCACCTGATTGGGAAAAAATGTTCAAATATGGGAGCTTATGGGGGACATTTCTCACTCAAACCACAACATGTTCTATGCCAATAGATTCCAGAACTAACCAGTAAAATCTATTATCACCCATGATGGGCAGCTTGTTATACTCAGGGGGAGATAAATATAAACGCATGCACACTTGAAAATGGCCCCTGTTACTTTAGGCTGTCATAATTACATGCATAACATATAGGTATCAGGTCGGTTCATAATAATGCAACCTTGAAAGTCTAATCAATCTTAATATTTTAAAGTCTATTTAATGTTTTATTAAAATATAATATTTTAAAGTCTAACCACAATCAAGGATCCTGCTTCGGAAGAAGCTGGTTTGTGGGAGAAAAGAGGCAACGATGTGAATAACACAGAAAAGGATAAAGTGTTCTCTAGCTTGATGAGCTGTTTGAGGAGCTGGTCATTGAAGCTCCATGGGAAATGAGAGCAAGAACCAATGTAACAGCTTTATTGTGTCAGTGTGTGCAACCACAGTAGGCTGTGTGATCAAAGTCACCCTAAGTGTTGGGCTTCCAGAGTAGATTAAATGGAAGGCTAGTGTGTTCTGAGAGGGCTCCTCAGGGAGACACATGAGTTGACATCAGCCCTCAAGCAATGGGAACAGGCCAGGTGTAAGAGACAGGGAGACGGCTATTTGAAAGGAAAAGGATGAATTCTGGAATGAGCAACTATTATTCTCATTATTGTTTCACAACACAGAAACCCAAATCCACCAACTGCCTCTTTCAATTTGACTTGTAAGAACATAGAGAGAGTGTTAAAAAAATCAGAGATTTAAAGCCATTTTTTTCCTCTTGCAATGTACAATGCTTCACACAAAAAATATTCTATATAAAAAAGCCCCACTCTTTGTCTATCTTTGGGCACAAATTTCCTTCCTGCCCCACATTGCCAGGAGCCATACAGGTAAGAACAATTTGTCAGGCAGTTTGGCTCTTGCTGTTCCTGAATTCTGTCCTTCTTTTTGCTGGTAATTTGGATGTTTATTGTTTCATTTTGTGTTGGAGATCTGTGATATATTGGTCAGGCATACACACTGCTGTATTCTCAATCTTTTGTTCTGTAAACTTCATTACAATTCCAACATCAATCTGAGCATTTGTTCCTTTTCATCTTTGACATTTCTAATTAAGAAATAAGAATCCTGGCACTACTTCTGCATATATCTGGGCAATCTTGGAGTGAGCCAGCTCAAACCTACATTCCTCTGGATTCTCCCAGGAGCTGTACACCTGCACTTCCTTCCCAACCATTTTATGATTTGAACACCTGTTGCTCTCCTTCTTTTTACAAAGACCTGTGCAGATCTGGTTGCTTGTACCCATGAATTCCACAGATACATTATTGTCTCCTAGACATGTGCTCCCTGGGCATTCCGTGATATCAAATGTATTTTTTATTTGACCTAAGTGTAATTTGATTGTAGGTGGAGATATCAGCTATATTGGCATGAATTGAAACAAGCTGCCAAGTTCATCTAAGTCACACACATGTAAGATTCAGTCCCAAGTAGGAGTGTATCTAGGGAGAGGTTATATGTGACAAGGATATATATGACACAAGAGGGTCAACCTCTGCCAGACGTGTCCTAACAAATTTTCAGAGCAGTAATGGATGTCCATGAAAGGTAAATATTTTAATGAAAATCAGATAGGCTTTTTTATATTATAGGTGTTTTACCAATATATTGATTTATCAAAATTACGCATCATCCCTATCACATTA
Source organism: Chionomys nivalis (assembly GCF_950005125.1). Classification (NCBI taxonomy): domain Eukaryota; kingdom Metazoa; phylum Chordata; class Mammalia; order Rodentia; family Cricetidae; genus Chionomys; species Chionomys nivalis. Next base: position 37,307 of record NW_026646964.1, on the reverse strand, counting down.
GGCTTTAACTGCCAACCTGACCCAACTTAGAAGCAGATAAGAGTCTCAGTTGAGGAATTGCCTCATCAGGTGTGTCTGTAAGCATGACTGTTAGTCAAGTGTTAATCAAACCCAGTCCACTGTGGGTAGCATCATTCCCTTGGAAGTGGTCATGTGCTGTGTATGAAACCTAGCTGAGTTTGAGGCTGCAAGCAAGTTAGCAAGTGGCATCCACTACACTTGTGCTGCAGGGACTGCCGAAATTTTAAAGTTATAAATTAAACAACACACACAGCTTGGGTCTATATTGGAGTCAACAGTCGAGGGAGAGTCAAGTGTAAATGTAGGCTCTTTGGTATAGAAGAGAGACAGGTATTTGACTCTTCACTTTAGACCTATCTTGCTGAAACTTTAGAATGTATCAGGGACATTAAAATGGAAATAACTGAAGTGCTTTTCCTTGGTAGTGTCTCTCTGCTGAGCTTAACTGACTATTCTTAAATACAGACAGTTTTGTCTGGTCTTGGAGTAAGCATATCTCTTCCTTTATCTGTCCTACATAAGAGGGAAGGGTCAGAAGTTTGTGCCTGACCCAAAGAGCACCTAGTTGACAACTGGTATCAGAGACCCCTGGAGGAGGGTATAATTCACTCAGTGATGAATTTTCTCCCCCTGTGGCTGACTTGGTGGACAGTATGTTCTTTATGATTTTGTTGAAGGCAAAATCTTCAATATCATCTAAGAGTAAAACCCAAAGAGATATAGGAATGTTGCTGCTCTCCCTCAATTCACTTGCTTCTCTTGCAGATAAAGAACACTCCAGAAAGTAGGTGGTATCTATAATGGTGTGTCTGTGTTAGCTAAGCATACCTCATTGGAGTTTTACAACTCTTGAGGCACCAGCTTACAAAAAATGCCTGCAGGATACTGTGGGGTTAGCACAGGACTCAAGGAAATTCTTAGGGAACTGGGTTTCCGGCCATCTCCAATGTCTACTTTCTTCCAGCACCCTCAATTAGGCAGGGGCTTTGGTATCAGCTACAGCTGAAATTTCTTCTGACTCTAAAAATTTCACAGTATCTAGGACAAACTTTTCCATCTGACATCTCTTTGGAATATAAGATGAGTTCCCTGAGGGCCATAGATATGTCTCAATTTTCACCTCCCAGTCCCAGAAGTTTTAATGGTACCTTACAAATTCAGGGCTCTTAGTAAGTGTTAAAGGGATGAATAAGGTTTTGGCATATCCAAAGAGAGCAGAAAGGTCCTGAGGGAATGAAGCATGGCCAGGTGTTTCCTTAGATCTGCTGTTTTTCTCCATGCTTTTCTCCTGAAAGTTCATGGAAGGAAATATGACTGTAAGTCTGTGTTTGATGTCAGGAAGGTGTGAAAGAATGCTGGCTTATTGAGCTGGAGAGCACTTTTCCCTTAGATGAAGGCTGTGTGATGAGGTGGGGATCTTGCTAACTATCTTCTCAGTTTATCTGGGTAACCTATCAACATGAGTGTCCTGTGCAAGTGTTCTATGGACAGATCCCAGTGTGGTCTGATGAGGAATGCTAAAGGTACTGAAACATAATGTCATGGCCTGGGAAGACAGACATTCTTTGAAGTCCTTTGTAAGAGGTTTATAAAAGACCCCAATTACCATTTCCTGGGGTACTGTGGGATCAAGCAGAGACTTAGGCACTCTTTGCCTTTTATTCATTTTGTGTGTGGTTTACTTACAGAGTATATGTGTGTATGCTTGTTTCTTCATGTGTGTGGGTTCACATGCATGTATGTGTGAACATGAATTAAGCAGCACAGAGATCAATGTTGGGAGTAAAGCTCAGTAATTCTCTAACTTCAGTCATTCATGCAGAACTTCTTAAACAAATATATCCATTGACAGTGAGGCCAGACTCTTTAGCCAGAACACCAAGTGGGTTTCTGGGGGATCAGACCTTTGATGCTTACACTATACCAAGCAGCCATCACCACAACATCCTAGGCACCAACTTTACATGAGATAAAGACTAGCATTAGTGTGCACCCAGATGCTTCATGCATATCAATTCCTGCAGTATTTCAAACCTCTTGGGACTTGCCTCATAAACTCCACATGCTTCTGATGTGAAAACCATGTAGACCAACAAAGAGGTAGGACTCAGGCTGGGACTTGAGCCTTAGAGCTCTGATCACTATATTCAAAAGAGTGCCCTAATTTCTCAGTTAATGCAGCCCCTGCAAAGGCTTGTGACAGTGACTCCACTCTCTCCTTACCTCTTCAATATAGTGCTTGAAGTTCTAGCAATAGCAATAAGACAACATAAGGAGATCAAGTGGATTCAAATTGGAAAGGAAGAAGTTAAACTTTCATTATTTGCTGATGATATGATAGATAAGTGACTCCACTCTCTCCTTACCTCTTCAATAATGTGCTTGAAGTTCTATCAATAGCAATAAGACACCATAAGGAGATCAAGTGGATTCAAATTGGAAAGGAAGAAGTTAAACTTTCATTATTTGCTGATGATATGATACATAAGTGACACCAAAACTGTTCCAAAGAACTTCAAAAACTGATAAAGACCTTTAGTGATGTGGCAGGATACAAGATTAACTCTAAAAAAATCACTTGCCCTCCTATATACTGAGATAAGTATGCAGAGATGGAATTCACAGAAGCATCACCGTTCATGATAGCCACAAATAGCATAAAATATCTCGGGGTAACTCTGAACAAGGAAGACAAAGATGTATTTGAACACATCTCTAAGACTTTTAAGAAGGAAATTCAAGAGGATACCAGAAAATGGAAGGATCTCCCTTGCTCTTGGTTTGGGAGGATCAACATAGTAAAAATGGCAATTCTCCCAAAAGAAATCTATAGATTCAGTGCAATCCCCATTAAAATCACATCAAAATTCTTCATATAACTTGAGAGGAAAGTAATCAACTTTATATGGAAAAACAAAAAACACAGGATAGACAAAGCAATTTTTAAAATTTATTTATTTATTAAAGATTTCTGCCTCCTCCCCTCACCGCCTCCCATTTCCCTCGCCTACCCCCAAAAAAGTGCACATCTCTCCTCAGCACTAAGATCAATCATGGTTCCCTGCCCTTTGGGAAGTCCAAGGTTCACCAACCTCCATCCAGGTCTAGTAAGGTGAGCATCCAAATGGCCTAGACTCCCACAAAGCCAGTACGTGAAGTACGATCAAAAACCCATTGCCATTGTTCTTGAGTTCTCAGTAGTCCTCATTGTCCACTATTTTCAGCGAGTCCTGTTTTATCCCATGCTTTTACAGAACCATGCCAGCTGGACTTGCTGAGATTCTGATAGACCATCCCCATTGCATCAGTGTGTGGGTACACCCCTCGCGGTCCTGAGTTCCTTGCTCGTGCTCTTTTCTCTTTTGCTCCTGATTTGGACCTTGAAATTTCAGTTCAGTGCTCCAATGTGGGTTCTGTCTCTGTCTTATTTCATTGCCTAATGAAGGCTAATATTCAGGAGGATGCCTATATGTTTTTCTCTAGGTTCACCTGCTTATTTAGCTTCTCTAGGATCATGAATTATAGGATCAATGTCTTTTAATTATGACTAGAAAACAAATATGAGTGAGTACATCCCATGTTCCTCTTTTTGGGTGTGGCTTAACTCACTCAGGATAGTGTTTTATATTTCCATCCATTTGCATGCAAAATTCAAAAAGTCATTGTTTTATTTTTACTCCTAAGTAGTGCTCTAACATGTATATATTCCATACTTTCTTCATTCATTCTTCCATTGGTAGGCATCTAGGTTGTTTCCAGGTGCTGGCTATAACAAACAATGCTGCGATGAACATATTTGAGCATATACTTTTGTTTTATGATAGGGCATCTCTTGGGTATATTCTCAAGAGTGGTATTGCTGGAGCAAAGGATATGATGATCCAAAATTTCCTCAGAACCCGAAGCACTACTTTTCAAAATGGTTGCACATATTGAATTCCCAACAGCAATGGATGAGTATACCCCTTTATCCACAATTTTCCAGCAAAGGCTATCATTGGTGTCTTTTATTTTTGCCATTCTGACAGGTGTAAGATGATATCTCAAAGTTGTCTTGATTTGCATTTCCCTTTATTGTTAAGGAAGTTGAGCCTGACTTTAAGTGTCTTTTGTCCATTGAACTTCTTCTGTTGAAATTCTCTGTTCAGTTCAGTACTCCAATTTTAATTGGTTAATTAGTATTTTAACATTGAGTTTCTTGAGTTCTTTATATATTTTGGAGATCAGACCTTTGTCTGTTGAGGGGTTGGTAAAAATCTTATTCCAGTCAGTTGTTTGCCTTTTAGTCTTAGTGACAGTGTACTCTGCTTTACAGAAGCTTCTCAGTTCCAGGAGGTCCCATTTATTCAAAGTTGCCATTAATGTCTGTGCTGCTGGGTTTTTATTTAGGAAGTGTTCTCCTGTGCCCATATGTTGTAGAGTACTTCCTTCTATCCCTTCTATCAGGTTCACTAGTGGTCCGCTGTCTTTTGGCTATCTTTCTGTGCTTGAGCTTCTTACCTGCCCACTCTCTAGGTTGAAAAAACTCTTCTGTTTAAGTCAGAAACAAATTCGTTGTCTCCATTATGAGTTCAAGCAAGCATAAGAAGGGAAGGATGTATGTATTTTGTTCTCTGATGAGAAACCTACTTCCTGACTGACTGAGTCAATGAAAAGAGAAGGTATGCCTATCTCCAAAATGAGTAAGAAAAATCTGAACAGATAGAAAAGCATTTGCAGGACAGCTACGCCTGTCCTTCAACATTGAGCTAGTAGTTAGGTGGTTGAATCCAAGAAAACCTGCCCAAGGTCATGGCACTCCAGTCCACTGACTGTCAGTATGTTGTCATCTCATTGAGACTCAGGATATTACATAAAGTCATTCTGTGTGTTTTTTAAAGAAGTGAGTTCTGTGAGACCCACTGCAAAATAAAAGAATCTTTAGTCGGGACAACCGTAGTCCCCCTCAATGCAGATTGATGAAGGTAGGCATTCAGACATAATAGGATCACATAAAGCCTGTATGTGAAGTAGAGACAAATCCCAGTGCCATTATCATTGGGTTTTCAATCTGCCCCAATTGTTAGCCACATTTAGAACTTCCACTTTGATCCCATGCTCTGTCAGTCGCAGCAGAGCTGGTTCTGTTGATCTCCAAATAGCTCAGGCAGAGTGTCTCAGTGGAATGACTTAGCCTTATATTCCTGACTTCTTTGCTCATATTCTCCCCCCTTCTTCTCTTCAACAGGAGTTGAAAGCTCAGTCTAGTTTTCTGATATGGATCACTGTCTTTATATCCATCATTTGCCAAACAAAACTTTTGTGATGATATTGAAGATAGTCATCAGTCGGACTATGGGACAAGGCAGTCTTAGTGCCTAGGGACATGGTACACTGAAGGCACCCTCTCCACACCAGTCCAAAGTCCTAGTTTGAGTAACCCCATGGCCTTATGGGAACTCCACTAAAGATAAGACTCTTACCAACCCCAGAATGGCCCCCTAAGTTGAGCTCTCATCAGTTGGTGAGCATTAACTTGTGTGTGTATATGTGTTTAAATAACAATAAAAATAGAGGGATTGTAATATTGAAATTTCTTATCTATAGAAGAATATTTGCTACAGAAACAGAGTCATAATAGGACTGAGAGTGTAGCCTGACATATGACATGATTTTCTCTCATGCATTATCCCTCTCTGAGATCCTACATCTTTTTGGCCACTCTACTCTGTTTCCTAAACAGCCATCTTCTCCTCTTCCCCACACTGCATCTCCTTTCGTCATTTCCTCTCCAAGGAGAAAAGACCATAAGTCGTGTTTTGTTTTGAGGCCTGTCTTTCTGTGATTCCCATCCTCCAGACACTCCATCATTGACCAAACAACATAACATCTTCACAAATTTTTATTTTTAGAGCAAAAAAAAAAGTTCCATTGAGAAAGATACCAGGATTAATAGAAGACCTGAGGTATTTCTGAAAAAAAGAGTTCTTCAAACACAGTTTTAAGTCTGACCCCCAAAATTTGTGAATTTCACTTTAACAGATCTTCATCATATCATAGACATAGATATGGAAGTCATTAACAAACTTGATGAAACACATGGAAGGTTTGGTGGGAACTTGGTAAAAAATTTTACCTATCTTTTGGGTTCCATCTTTTTCGTTGTGCTGCACGCTTTTGCCTGCCAAGGAATCCCTGCCTAATTCCAAATTCACTCCTATTGGAGGACATCCTGGCATAATGTGGAGGTTGCTTTCAATGTAGTCATCTAGATGGTGGTAAATGTACACAATTGGATCTTTCTTGTAGGTAATGTAGAAACAGGTCTTCATGGTCTGCACCTCATCTTGGACCACCCCAGTCCACTCCTCCATAGAGCCTGGCATGAAGTGGAGGTTGCCTTCAAGGCAGTCAACCAGGAGGTGGTAAATGTACAAGACCAGATCTTTCTTGTAGGTAATATAGAACCAGGTCTTCATGATTGGCACCTCCTCTAGGATCATCCCCTTCCAGTCATCCTTAAAGCCATTTGTGCCCTCAAATGTATGTTTCACTGCTCTGCCAACTATGGTGTTTGAGAGATGAGTGTCTGGCTCCTGAGGAGATGGTACGTTGTTAGGCAGGAACTTAAGGTTTAAAATCCTTTCATCACTGTGAAGCTCCAATCCATAGACACAATCTATCCCATCATACTTCAACAAATAGAGAGAGGGATTTGTTGGCAGTTGATCTAGAATGATGGCTTTCCACTGGGTGACTGGTTCATTGGCTTCCTTCCAGCTGTGAGAAATTCTGCGGCCGACAATATTCTCCAGGGCCTCAAAAGGCCTCCTCAGTTTTTGCTTCTGGAGAGATGACCCATTCCTCTTCTGGACAGGTGGCATGCATCTCATACTAAGAGGCATCTTCATCATGGCTGTAGACTTACTGAGATAGGCCACTGACCTCTTGGTCCGCTGTTTCTTGGCTATCTTTCTGTGCTTGGGCTTCATAGCTGCACACTCTCTAGGTTGAAAGAACTTTCCTTCTGTTTAATTCAGAAACAAAGTCATGGCCTCAACCATGAGTGCCTGCAAGGATAACAAGGGGAGGCTATGAGGTCAAGGCTCTTTTCTGGAAGAACTGTGGTGCAGGAGACAAAGATATTGATCAACAGGTTTGCATACCTAACTGTAATTTTCTCTTAAGAAATAAATAGGACAATTTGCAAATTTTTTTCTACAGCTCAGTATATCAATCTCAGAGACACATTCCTGCTGCCCAAAGGCAAATGACCTCTGCTGAGAAACCTACTTTCTGACTGACTAAGTCAATGAGAGGAGAAGGTATGCCTATCCCCGAAACGAGTAAGAAAAATCTGAACAGATAACAAAGAATTCAAATACATCCACACGTCTCCTTCGACATCAATCTAATAGGTAGGGGAATCAATCCAAGACAGCCTACCCAAGGTCATGGCACTCCAGTCCACTGGCTCTCTGTATTGGGTCTCCTGATCCAGACCCAGGTATATTACCTAAAGCCATTCTGTGTCTTCATTGTGGAAGTGAGTACTGTGAGACCCACTTCAACCTGAAAGACTCCTTATTCTGGGCAACAGCAGCCATTGAGAAATAATTAGTATCTTTTAAAACAACTATGGACAAAGAGGAGCTTTGCCATTTTAGTGGATTGATGAATTTGATATAGTTAGCAAAGATAAAGTGGGAAGAATAGCTGGAATTCACCATCCCCACAGCTATCAAATATAGGAGCTGGTAACAACAGAAATGGTGGACCCGCAGGACAGTTGAAGGAAAACTATTTTGTACTACAGAGGTCTTAGTTGCTTTAGAAACATATTTACCAAAAGAAAATGTCCTACCTCTCCAGATTCCATATTCCGGAAATGTTCAGGTGCAAAAAGCCTATTGAACAGTTGTGGAGACCAGGAGCTGAACTGTCCTCCTCAGGCACTGTGAGGAGAATAAACCCACCTTCATGGAAGACTAGTGCTTTGAGTGGAACAGAGTTCCTACCCAACGAACCAAGGCTTTGTGACACCACCAAGGCTCTACTTATGTCAGAAATCCCCTCACAAGCTTGTTACTTCCCTATTTACCCACAGAAACATCCAGCATTAAGCTCCTCAAATGCTGTATACAGCCACCAGGGGACCCAAAATAAGCCCCCACTCATCTTCCCAATTACTCAAGTCACACTCTTGCCCAAGCAACTCAATCCCTGTATCTTATTTTTCTGAAAAAGTCTTTGGTGTCTGAGTCAACAAATCACATGAAAGTTTTTTTTTTCTTAGATCCCATCTCTCCATTGGTTATCTTCTATTGATTTTTTCTTCCTTCATAAATAATAAATTTCAAATTTCCACTTCCTTTCCTCCTCCCCCTAACTACTCACGCAACCACCAATCCTCTCCACTCCCAATCCAGTCCTAATAGAGGGTAGGGTACCTTGACCTGTGAGAAGCCCTTGCCCCCCCTCCATCCAGATTGTGGAAGGTATGCATCTACATATAATATGATCAATTAAGGCCTGTATGTGCAGTACAGACAAATCCCAGTGCCATTATCATTGGGTTCTCCTTCTGCCCCAATTGTCAGCCACATTCAATGCTTCCACTTTGATCCCATGCTCTGTCAGTCCCAGCATAGCTGGTTTGTTGATCTCCCATTAGCTCGGACACAGTGTCTCAGTGGGTGGACCAAGCCCTTGTATTCCTTAGTTCTTTGCTCTTATTCTCTCCCCTTCAGCTCTTCAACTGGAGCTTGTTAGCTCAGTCTAGTTTTCTGATGTGGGTCCCTGTCTTTATCTCCATCCTTTTCCGTACAACAGTTCTATGGTGATATTCAAGATAGTCATCAGTCTGATTATGGGACAAAGCACCCGTAGTGCCTAGGGACATGGCACAGTGCAGGCACCCACAGCTCACCTGCCCAAGGTCCTCGTTGGTGTCACCCCATGGCTTTCTGGGAACCCCTCTAGAGAGAAGCCTCTTACTAACCCCAGAACGGCACCCTAAGGTTGAGATATCAACAGTGTGTGTGCATTAACTTATGGGGGTGTGTTTGTGTGTTTAAGACACAATAACAGCAGATGGATTATAATATTGAAATTTCTTCTTATCCTGAGAAGAATACTTGCTACAGAAACACTATCACAGTAGTACTGAGAGTGTAGGCTGTCTCAGCATGGAGAAGTTACTGGAGCAAACCCCTAGTAGTTCAGCTCAGTGTCCCAAGAAAGATGGTCAAGGAAAGTCAATGAACTCAGGGATGGAAGTTAAAACTCAGGCTAAATAACATTCCAAATCATTTAGGCGGAACATGAGACACTCGTGCAACAGTCACAAGTGTCTAAAATGCCTGGAACTAGAATCTTAGGGATGGAGAAGTTCTGGAGCTGAGAGTGCATGCCAAAAACTGACAGAATCTGGCAAAAGACAGGTAAGCGTAACTAGCAAACATCCATGGAAACCATGAATGGGAGAAAACCCTGAGAAGTCTGCACAAAAACATAACATCTTGACAATTCTGAGATTTAATGACAAAGGAGAGATCTTAAATATGTCACTGTCACATGGTGATGATTAACCCACTCCATTGCAGTGTGACCCCCTGACATGTTTAAGATACCTGTCAATTCTGTCTATATATTTACAGAGAAATTCACATTGCTTGCACAGCTTAACTAGCAGCATGATTTACCACTCAATCAAAGGCAAAGCAAAGAAATCATGGACATGTTGTTGAATGCTGATGATGTTGTTGGGAGCGTTTGTGGGTTTTTTCTTCAAGGGAAATCATTGGTCACACAAATGCATGAAGCAGAGCCTGTCTCTGCCATGTACCTGAAAGCATGAAAAAAATAAACTAAAATAGGTTTTTGTCACATACTGGTAAATTTTGCTGCTATGTCCAAATATGTGTGTTGCAGGAGCTCTTTCTGCTCCTTCAGGCTATAGCAACTGAGATAAAGGCCATTGGGGTGTGGTGTCTCTCTCTTTCAAAAGGGAGCAACTGCCTTCAGCTTGCTCTCTTGCATCCATCTCCACATCCAGCTACTAGGCTCCTCTCCTCATCCTGAAGAGGGCTGTTGTCTGGCATGGCAATCTGTAAGGTTTGCCCCTTAAAAGAAATAACCATTTTATGAATCATAATTCTAAACTGGTGTGGGAGATTGTTTGTGACTTACACCTTCCTATGTGATGAGAGCAACCAGGGTGTGAAGGGGGTTCTCACTGTTCATGTTGCAGAAGCCATGGCAGCAGGAGTAGGAGGCCTCTCATTCTCTGTAAGGAAATCAGTAAACATTGGGGACCAGTGAAAGGATGCCGTGAAACATCAAGGCTTGAGCTTTCAGACCGCAATTCCTCCAGCTAGGTTCTGGGTCTCCACAACCTACAAAACCTCCTGAGGACCAAGTATTCAGAACCAGAAGCCTGTGTGGGCCATATCACATAAAATCGTAGTGAGTACACCAATCGTTATTTTTTAAATGTACATCCTTTTGTCCCTCCAGAAACATTTGTATTTCCAATAAAGATAACTTGCTGGCTCTTTGGTGTCCTGAACATGCTCTAAGGTGATGGTGGGGCATTCTTAAATACCTTGCTGTGTTGTTGTGAGACCTTAACGGGACAGCAATTGTTTCAGAAATCAAAGGCAGTTAGGTTCAAACCTGAGGTTAGCAGTGTGCTGGACACTTGGGTTGCCTATAGCTAATCTATGAAAAGATGGATTTCCTAAGAAGGGTGGCAGCACACATGGAGGCATGTAGTCTTACCTTTTCAAATGACCCATTTTGTGGCCTTACATCAGGCTCCTCTATTCTCCTCATCCTGGTTTCTTTACCAGATTAGGACAAAAATTAAAACTCAATGTCATGGACGTGAACACTGAATGAGTTATCTATGTGAGATCACAGTGACAGAGCTCATGGGAATCTTACTCATTGTACATGCTTGCCAGGCATCGATCTGTAATCTGCCTAACTCTACTGCGCAAGTGTTTTCATGATTGCTCCTCTGTTCCTCCTCATATGGTCTCCATCTACAGAGAACTCAGAAAAATCCACCCCTGAGAGGGTAAGTTCTTTACAAATGAAAGTTTCTAGAACAGAAGAGACATAGTAGATTTATCTTGGCAACCTGTAGACACAAGACATGGGGAAATGGAAGAAGGGATTGAAGAAGATAGAGACATGGAGGAATGGATAAATTCAATCATTCATTGGACAAGTGAGTGATCCAATGAAAGAGATGGCTAATAGGATAAAATGTGCTGCATGCCCTCTGAAAGTCAGTCCAAATTGAGGGTAGATAAGGTTATCCACTAAGGAGGAAGCTTAGTCCATTTTGCCTTCTTTGTGCTCTACACCCACCCAGGAGAGTGATGATGATGTTGAGGAGAAGAAGGGGCGAGGGTACCAGCATGTCCTGGTACAAGTTTTCACCCACATTGTAGCCAAATCACCTGACCTGGCACAGGTGACCTACATGCTGGGCCCTGAATGGCAGTTTGACACCTACAACCTTCCTAACCAAGTTTTTGAAGATGAAGGAACCAAAACTGCCCTGTTAAACATGTCAGGATCCTTGCATGATGGGAGTCAGGCATCAATATCATACTGGTATCCTCGGGTCTGATGGGTTTGTGGGGTCTTTGCCACACTTCACCTAACATCACTGATTCCCTAGGTAACTGATTTTATGGAGCTCGGTGCATTCATCATATCTGTGCATGTCACACACCAATGTGATTCAATGTACTACTATTTGAGCCTGGGTGCGGGTGAGTCTGTTTATGAGTTTTATAGCCCAAATCCCACAGAACATGATCAATGACAAGGGAACAGTGTTTTATAGTTAAGGCAGGCCAATTGTTTAAATGAACTCACAGGGGTTGAATGGCATGCATAAGACCTGTGAGAGTGCAAGACAGAAAGAATCCAGGCATGACAAAATAGGTAGTAGATAGAAGCCTGGCAAAAGTAAGTAGGTAGCCTGAGGTCCACCCCATTGCAGAAGAGCCACTGAGAGGAGACACTTTTCTTTAGGCAGGAGGATCCGGGTCACTCAACATGCTCCAGTGGAGTTCATATACCTAGTGACTTCCAGATGGTATGAATTAAACCATTAATCAAATGAAACCCAATTTTCTTTGCTTCTGAGTACACATTTGTGACCCTTCATGATCACTCTCTATCCTCTTAAGTCCCAACACCTCGATGTCACATCTTTCCATATGACATGTTTTTCCCTCCCGCATTATCCCTCTCTGAGATCCTACATCGTTTTGGCCACTCTCCTCTGTTTCCTAAACAGCCATCTTGTCCTCTTCCACACAGTGCATCTCCATTCGTCATTCCCTCTCCAAGGGGAAAAGACCATAACCCTGTTTTGTTTTGAGGCCTGTCTTTCTGTAATGTCCCATCCACCAGAAACTCCATCATTGAAAATACAACATAACACCTTCACATATTTTATTTTTAGAGCAAAAAAAAATTCCATTGGGAAAGATACCAGGATTAATAGAAGACCTGAGGTATTTCTGAAAAAAAGCATTACCCAAACACAGTTTTAAGTCTGACCCCCAAAATTTGTGAATTTCACTTTAACAGATCGTCATCAAATTATAGACATAGATATGGAAGTCATTATCAAACTTGATGAAATGCACGGAAGGTTTGGTGGGAACTTGGTAAATAATTTTACCTATCTTTTGGGTACCATCTTTTTCGTTGTGCTGCACGCTTTTGCCTGCCAAGGAATCCCTGCCTAATTCCAAATTCACCCCTATTGGAGGACATCCTGGCATAATGTGGAGGTTGCTTTCAATGTAGTCATCTAGATGGTGGTAAAGGTACACAACTGGATCTTTCTTGTAGGTAATGTAGAAACAGGTCTTCATGGTCTGCACCTCATCTTGGACCACCCCAGTCCACTCCTCCATAGAGCCTGGCATGATGTGGAGGTTGCCTTCAAGGTAGTCAACCAGGAGGTGGTAAACTTACAAGACCGGATCTTTCTTGTAGGTAATATAGAACCAGGTCTTCATGATTGGCACCTCCTCTAGGACCATCCCCTTCCAGTCATCCTTAGAGCCATTTGTGCCCTCAAATGTATGTTTCACTGCTCTGCCAACTATGGTGTTTGAGAGATGAGTGTCTGTCTCCTGAGGAAATGGTACGTTGTTAGGCAGGAACTTAAGGTTTAAAATCCTTTCATCACTGGGAAGCTCCAATCCATAGACACAATCTATCCCATCATACTTCAACAAATAGAGAGAGGGATTTGTTGGCAGTTGATCTAGAATGATGGCTTTCCACTGAGTGACTGGTTCATTGGCTTCCTTCCAGCCGTGAGAAATTCTGCAGCCGACAATATTCTCCAGGGCCTCAAAAGGCCTCCTCAGTTTTTGCTTCTGGAGAGATGACCCATTCCTCTTCTGGACAGGTGGCATGCATCTCATACTAAGAGGCATCTTCATCATGGCTGTAGACTTACTGAGATAGGCCACTGACCTCCTGGTCCGCTGTTTCTTGGATATCTTTCTGTGCTTGGGCTTCATAGCTGCCCACTCTCTAGGTTGAAAGAACTTTCCTTCTGTTTAATTCAGAAACCAAGTCGTGGCCTCAACCATGTGTGCCTGCAAGGATAACAAGGGGAGGCTATGAGGTCAAGGCTCTTTTCTGGAAGAACTGTGGTGCAGGAGACAAAGATATTGATCAACAGGTTTGCATACCTAACTGTAATTTTCTCTTAAGAAATAAATAGGACAATTTGCAAATTTTTTTCTACAGCTCAGTATATCAATCTCAGAGACACATTCCTGCTGCCCAAAGGCAAATGACCTCTGCTGAGAAACCTACTTTCTGACTGACTAAGTCAATGAGAGGAGAAGGTATGCCTATCCCCGAAACGAGTAAGAAAAATCTGAACAGATAACAAAGAATTCGAAGGACATCCACACGTCTCCTTCGACATCAAGCTAATAGGTAGGGGGCTCAATCCAAGACAGCCTGCCCAAGGTCATGGCACTCCAGTCCACTGTCTCTCTGTATTGGGTCTCCTGATCCAGACCCAGGTCTATTACATAAAGCCATTCTGTGTCTTCATTGTGGAAGTGAGTACTGTGAGACCCACTTCAACCTGAGAGACTCATTATTCTGGGCAACAGCAGCCATTGAGAAATAATTAGTATCTTTTAAAAAACCTATGGACAAAGAGGAGCTTTGCCATTTTAGTGGATTGATGAATTTGATATTGTTAGCAAAGATAAAGTGGGAAGAATAGCTGGCATTCACCATCCCCACAGCTATCAAATATAGGAGCTGGTAACAACAGAAATGGTGGACCCGCAGGACAGTTGAAGGAAAACTTTTTTGTACGACAGAGGTCTGAGTTGCTTTGGAAACATATTTACCAAAAGAAAATGTCCTACCTCTCCAGATTCAATCTTCCGGAAATGTTCAGGTGCAAAAAGCCTGTTGAACAGTTGTGGAGACCAGGAGCTGAACTGTCCTCCTCAGGCACTGTGAGGATAATAAACCCACCTTCATGGAAGACTAGTGCTTTGAGTGGAACAGAGTTGCTACCCAACGAACCAAGGCTTTGTGACATCACCAAGGCTCTACTTATGTCAGAAATCCCCTCACAAGCTTGTTACTTCCCTATTTACCCACAGAAACATCCAGCATTAAGCTCCTCAAATGCTGTATACAGCCACCAGGGGACCCAAAATAAGCCCCCACTCATCTTCCCCATTACTTAAGTCACACTCTTGCCCAAGCAACTCAATCCCTGTATCTTATTTTTCTGAAAAAGTCTTTGGTGTCTGAGTCAACAAATCACATGAAAGTTTTTTTTTCTTAGATCGCATCTCTCCATTGGTTATCTTCTATTGATTTTTTCTTCCTTCATAAATAATAAATTTCAAATTTCCACTTCCTTTCCCCCTCCCCCTAACTACTCACGCAACCACCAATCCTCTCCACACCAATCCAGTCCTAATAGAGGGCAGGGTACCTTGACCTGTGGGAAGCCCTTGCCCGCCCTCCATCCAGATTGAGGAAGGTATGCATCTACATATAATATGATCGATTAAAGCCTGTATGTGCAGTACAGACAAATCCCAGTGCCATTATCATTGGGTTCCCTTCTGCCCCAATTGTCAGCCACATTCAATGCTTCCACTTTGATCCCATGCTCTGTCAGTCCCAGCATAGCTGGTTTTGTTGATCTCCCATTAGCTCAGACACAGTGTCTCAGTGGGTGGACCAAGCCCTTGTATTCCTTAGTTCTTTGCTCCTATTCTCTCCCCTTCAGCTCTTCAACTGGAGCTTGGTAGCTCAGTCTAGTTTTCTGATGTGGGTCCCTGTCTTTATCTCCATCCTTTTCCGTCCAAGAGTTCTATGGTGATATTCAAGACAGTCATCAGTCTGATTATGGGACAAAGCACCCGTAGTGCCTAGGGACATGGCACAGTGCAGGCACCCACAGCTCACCTGCCCAAGGTCCTCGTTGGTGTCACCCCATGGCTTTCTGGGAACCCCTCTAGAGAGAAGCCTCTTACTAACCCCAGAACTGCACCCTAAGGTTGAGATATCAACAGTGTGTGTGCATTAACTTATGGGGGTGTGTTTGTGTGTTTAAGACACAATAACAGCAGATGGATTATAATATTGAAATTTCTTCTTATCTTGAGAAGAATACTTGCTACAGAAACACTATCACAGTAGTACTGAGAGTGTAGGCTGTCTCATCATGGAGATGTAACTGTAGCAAACCCCTAGTAGTTCAGCTCAGTGGCCCAAGAAAGATGGTCAAGGAAAGTCAATGAACTCAGGGATGGAAGTTAAAACTCAGGCTAAATAACATTCCAAATCATTTAGGCGGAACATGAGACACTCGTGCAACAGTCACAAGTGTCTAAAATGCCTGGAACTAGAATCTTAGGACAGGAGAAGTTCTGGAGCTGAGAATGCATGCCAAAAACTGACAGAATCTGGCAAAAGACATGTAAGCGTAACTAGCAAACATCCATGGAAACCATGAATGGGAGAAAACCCTGAGAAGTCTGCACAAAAACATAACATCTTGACAATTCTGAGATTTAATGACAAAGGAGAGATCTTAAATATGTCACTGTCACATGGTGATGATTAACCCACTCCATTGCAGTGTGACCCCCTGACATGTTTAAGATACCTGTCAATTCTGTCTATATATTTACAGAGAAATTCATATTGCTTGCACAGATTAACTAGCAGCATGATTTACCACTCAATCAAAGGCAAAGCAAAGAAATCATGGACATGTTGTTGAATGCTGATGATGTTGTTGGGAGCGTTTGTGGGTTTTTTCTTAAAGGGAAATCATTGGTCACACAAATGCATGAAGCAGAGCCTGTCTCTGCCATGTACCTGAAAGCATGAAAAAAATAAACTAAAATAGATTTTTGTCACATACTGGTAAATTTTGCTGCTATGTCCAAATATGTGTGTTGCAGGAGCTCTTTCTGCTCCTTCAGGCTATAGCAACTGAGATAAAGGCCATTGGGGTGTGGTGTCTCTCTCTTTCAAAATGGAGCAACTGCCTTCAGCTTGGTCTCTTGCATCCATCTCCACATCCAGCTACTAGGCTCCTCTCCTCATCCTACAGAGGGCTGTTGTCTGGCATGGCAATCTGTAAGGTTTGCCCCTTAAAAGAAATAACCATTTTATGAATCATAATTCTAAACTGGTGTGGGAGATTGTTTGTGACTTACACCTTCCTATGTGATGAGAGCAACCAGGGTGTGAAGGGGGTTCTCTGTTCATGTTGCAGAAGCCATGGCAGCAGGAGTAGGAGGCCTCTCATTCTCTGTAAGGAAATCAGTAAACATTGGGGACGAGTGAAAGGATGCCCTGAAACATCAAGGCTTGAGCTTTCAGACCGCAATTCCTCCAGCTAGGTTCTGGGTCTCCACAACCTACAAAACCTCCTGAGGCCAAGTATTCAAAACCAGAAGCCTGTGTGGGCCATATCACATAAATTCGTAGTGAGTACACCAATCCTTTTTTTTTTAAATGTACATCCTTTTGTCCCACCAGAAACATTTGTATTTCCAATAAAGATAACAAGCTGGCTCTTTGGTGTCCTGAATATGCTCTAAGGTGATGGTGGGGCATTATTACATACCTTGCTGTGTTGTTATGAGACCCTAACGGGTAAGCAATTGTTTCAGAAATCAAAGGCAGTTAGGTTCAAACCTGTGGTTAGCAGTGTGCTGGACACTTGGGTTGCCTATAGCTAATCTATGGAAAGATGGATTTCCTAAGAAGGGTGACAGCACACATGGAGGCATGTAGTCTTACCTTTTCAAATGACCCATTTTGTGGCCTTACATCAGGCTCCTCTATTCTCCTCATCTTGGTTTCTTTACCAGATTAGGACAAAAATTAAAACTCAATGTCCTGGACGTTATCACTGAATGAGTTATCTATGTGAGATCACAGTGACAGAGCTCATGGGAATCTGACTCATTGTACATGCTTGCCAGGCATCGATCTGTAATCTGCCTAACTCTACTGTGCAAGTGTTGTCATTGTTGCTCCTCTGTTCCTCCTCATATGGTCTCCATCTACAGAGAACTCAGAAAAATCCACCCCTGAGAGGGCAAGTTCTTTACAAATGAAAGATTCTAGAACAGAAGAGACATAGTAGATTTATCTTGGCAACCTGTAGACACAAGACATGGGGAAATGGAAGAAGGGATTGAAGAAGATAGAGACATGGAGGAATGGATAAATTCAATCATTCATTGGATAAGTGAGTGATCCAATGAAAGAGATGGCTAATAGGATAAAATGTGCTGCATGCCCTCTGAAAGTCAGTCCAAATTGAGGGTAGATAAGGTTATCCACTAAGGAGGAAGCTTAGTCCATTTTGCCTTCTTTGTGCTCTACACTCACCCAGGAGAGTGATGATGATGTTGAGGAGAAGAAGGGGCGAGGGTACCAGCATGCCCTGGTACAAGTTTTCACCCACATTGTAGCCAAATCACCTGACCTGGCACAGGTGACCTACATGCTGGGCCCTGAATGGCAGTTTGACACCTACAACCTTCCTAACCAAGTTTTTGAAGATGAAGGAACCAAAACTGCCCTGTTAAACATGTCAGGATCCTTGCATGATGGGAGTCAGGCATCAATATCATACTGGTATCCTCGGGTCTGATGGGTTTGTGGGGTCTTTGCCACACTTCACCTAACATCACTGATTCCCTCGGTAACTGATTTTATGGAGCACGGTGCATTCATCATATCTGTGCATGTCACACACCAATGTGATTCAATGTACTACTAGTTTAGCCTGGGTGTGGGTGAGTCTGTTTATGAGTTTTATAGCCCAAATCCCACAGAACATGATCAATGACAAGGGAACAGTGTTTTACAGTTAAGGCAGGCCAATTGTTTCAATGAACTCACAGGGGTTGAATGGCATGCATAAGACCTGTGAGAGTGCAAGACAGAAAGAATCCAGGCATGACAAAATAGGTAGTAGATAGAAGCCTGGCAAAAGTAAGTAGGTAGCCTGAGGTCCACCCCATTGCAGAAGAGCCACTGAGAGGAGACACTTTTCTTTAGGCAGGAGGATCCGGGTCACTCAACATGCTCCAGTGGAGTTCATATACCTAGTGACTTCCAGATGGTATGAATTAAACCATTAATCAAATGAAACCCAATTTTCTTTGCTTCTGAGTACACATTTGTGACCCTTCATGATCACTCTCTATCCTCTTAAGTCCCAACACCTCGATGTCACATCTTTCCATATGACATGATTTTTCCTCACGCATTATCCCTCTCTGAGATCCTACATCTTTTTGGCCACTCTCCTCTGTTTCCTAAACAGCCATCTTGTCCTCTTCCACACACTGCATCTCCTTTCGTCATGCTGATGATGTTCTTGGGAGTGTTTGTGGGTTTTCCTTAAAGGGAAATCATTGGTCACCCAAATGCATGAAGGAGATCCTATATCTGCCCTGTACCTGACATTTTTAAGATAAACTGTCTATTCTCTCTATATATTCACAGGGAAATTCACATTGCTTGCACAGATTAACTAGCAGCATGATTTACCACTCCATCAAAGGCAAAGCAAAGAAATCATGGACATGTTGTTGAATGCTGGTGATGTTGTTGGGAGTGTTTTTGGGTTTTTTCTTACAGGGAAATCATTGGTCACACAAATGCATGAAGCAGATTCTGTCTCTGCCGTGTATCCTGAAAGACTGAAAACAGTAAAGTAAAATAGGTTTTGTCACATACTGGTAAATTATGGTGCTATGTCCAAATAGGTGTGTTGCAGGAGCTCCTTCTATTCCTTCAGGCTATAGCAACTGAGATAAAGGCCATTGGGGTGTGGTCTCTCTCTCTTTCAATAAGGAGCAACTGCCTTCAGCTTGTTCTCTTTCATGCACCTTTTCATCCAGCAACTAGGCTCCCCTCCTGATCCTGCAGATGGCTGTTGTCTGGCATGGTAATTTGTAAGTTTTTCCCCTTAAAAGAAATAACCATTTTATGAATCATAATTCTAAACCGGTGTGGGAGATTGTTTGTGAGTTACACCTTCTTGGTGATGAAAACAACCAGGGTGTGGAGGGGGTTCTCAAATTTCATGTTGCAGAAGCCATTGCAGCATGAGTTGGAGGCTTCTTGTTCTCTGTAAGGAAATCAGTTAACATTGGGGACCAAAGAAAGATGCCCTGATTAATCAAGGCTAATCCTTTCAGACACCAATTTCTCCAGCAAGTTTCTGATTCTCCACAACCTTAAAAACCTCCTAGTGACCAAGTATTCAGAACCAAAATCCTGTGTGTGGCATATCACATACAATCATAGTGAGTACACCAATCTGTTTTTTCATGTACATCATTTTGTCCCTGCAGAAACATTTGTATTTCCAATAAAGATAACTTGCTGCCACTTTGGGGTCCTGAAATTCCTCTAAGGTGGTGGTGGGGCATTGTTACATAACTCGCTGTGTTGTTAGGAGACCTTGATGGGACAGCAATTGCTCTAGAAATTAAAGGCAGTTAGGTACCAACCTGTGTTTTATAGTTTGCTGGACACTTGGGTTGTGTATAGCTAATCTATGGAAGGATGGATTTGCTAATAAAGGTTGGCAGCACACATGAAGGCAGGCAGTCTTACCTTTTCAAATGACCCATTTTGAGGCCTTACATAAGGCTCCTCTATTCTCCTCATCTTTTTTTCTTTATCAGATTAGGACAAAAATTAAAACTCAATGTCCTGGAAGTGAACACTGAATGAGTTATCTATGTGAGATCACAGTGACAGAGCTCATGGGAATCCGACTCATTGCAGGATATGAGATTTAGTCAGTAAGGGCTCGAGATAATGGGTCAAGCAATGTTTTAAAGAATACAGTTTGTGTGTCGTTATTTTGGGGCATGAGCTAGCCAGGCAGCCATGAGCCCGGCTGTGGGTAGAGGCCCTCAGCTCACCACTACAACACACAAGTCCTCCCCCTGTCACTCTGCATCAATGGGTATTTACAGTTTGGATGAAGAGTTCTCCTGGGCATCCCCCCTCAGCTCCTCTGACTCAGTCTTCAACCACACCAGTTTGACTCAGGCCTCAAGAGATCACCCAAAAACAAGAAAGAGACAATTACCAAGAGGGAAAAAGTATACCACAAAGTACACTTCCCAGTGGGTCAAAGTTGATGTTGTTCAAATATCTCAGGCTAGAGTATTGCTCAGTGCTAGACACTGGTGGCACATGCTTGTAATCCTAGCACTTGAGAGACTGAGGGGAAAGGATCCTGAGTCCCAGGCCAGCCTCGGCTGCATATTATGTTCAAATATAGACCTCAGAAAAACTTTAAAACAAACAAATAATAAACATATGAGGTACTTCTCAGGAGGGAAAGCCCAAAGACCATTAAGTACCTGAAGAAACTTCCCCAGAAACGGCAATTAGAAACAAAATAGAATTGAAAAGAAACTACTGCTGGAAAACACCATACTGGATCTCAATGCCTGAGTCCTGTAGGAAACTCAGACAACCCCCTCATTTTCTCTGGCTTATCACTCCCAATACTAAACAGGCAAACTTGGCATACACCTGGTCCCTCAACAAGGGCAGTTTTCTGAAGAGACAGAGAAAATGTGTGCAAAACATCCTTCCATACTCCAACTCCAAACATTCTCATGCCCCACTAAAAGAAAAAGGCCTTTTCTTTGATTCTTCAGGAAAGGGAGGAAGTCTATTCTCTTAGTCCAGTGTGAGAAAAAAGATAAATGAAAATATAAGAGGGCTCAACAGGCAAAGTTGTTTGCCACCAAGGCCTGGCAAACTGAGTTTGATCCCTGTAACTTGCATAAAGTAGAAGAAAACCAACACCATAAAAATGTCTCCTGAGTCCTTCAGGGTTCCTGCTTCATGAAATGTTCCAGACATTCTGCAGGACACAGAAGAAAGTGACTGACAAACTGCCAATAGAGGCAAAACAGTCTTTCAAATTCACTGCTTCATGGAAAAGTCTGCCAGATACTATGGGCCTGTAGGCTGAAGAAGGATTTCCCGATGTTACAGAAGAACTTTGGGTTACTGTCCAGGCAGCAAGATATCTCTGTCAAGTTTTAGAAGTTGCTTATAATGCTTATAATATATATTTCTTTTCTCTAGTAGTCTCCGAATCTGCTTTGCTGTTTCTTAATCATATAATATTAAGCAATTTGGGTCGTAAAATGGTATTTTGATTAATGTGGTGGTTTGAAAGAGAATAGTTCCATAAAAGCTCCTATATTTAAATGCTTGATCCCTAGTTGGTGGAACGATTTTGAGAAAGATTAGATGTGACCTCGTTGGACAGGTGTTTCACAGGAGGTGGACTTTGAGATTTCAGAAGCCTAAGAGAGGTCCAGCACCACCCTCCACCACCTCTGCTACCAACTTGTAAATCAGGTTAAAACTCCCAGCTACTCTCCAGTGTCATGCCTGTGTGCTGCCATGCCCCATGACGTGATGGTCATGGACTCACTCTCTGACCATGAGCAAGCCCCCAATTAAATGTTTTCTTTTATAAGCTGCCTTCATTATGGTGTCTCTTTACAATGGAAAAGTAACTATGATAAAGTTGTTACATGGTATTGCTGTGACAGGACTTGTCAAGCTGCTTGTTAGAGGAATGTTGACTTGGGAACTCTGCATGAGGGAAGTGGTTGAATGTTTTAAGTGGGGCTGGAAAAATGCTATAAGAGCTTTGAAGACAGTAGTACTGAGAGCATTGTGGAATATAGAGGCCCAGTTCAAGTAGTTTCAGGGTGAAACAGTATTAGAAACTGGAATAAAGTGAACCCAAAGAAAAACATATAGATCCTCCTGGAAACTGGAAGCAGACAAGAGCACTGGGCAAAAGTTGGGAAGGTGGGGATGGGGTGGGAGGAAGGGGAGGTTGGAGAAAGAAGGGAGAAGGGAAGAATTAGGGAGAGCTTGGGAGAGTTAAGAAGTTGTGAAATCTTCCTCATTAGTTCAGAAAAAAATGTTACAGCCCTGATGGCATGTGGCATGCAGGCCCATAGAGGCCATCATATAAAGCTGAGAACATTATGCTTGGATTTCTACTAAAGATCCAAGATGTTGGAGACTCCAGAGTCACAGTGATGCACTAACCCTCTGAAACTGTAAAATGCTTTCTTTTATAAGTTAGCTTGGTATCGTGCTCTCTCTCTCTCTCTCTCTCTCTCTCTCTCTCTCTCTCTCTCTCTCTTTCTCTCCCCCCACCCCGTGTGTGGAAATAAATGTAAAAAACTTCTAGTTCTTTAATTTATTACCAACATAGTAAAGATTACAGTTTAAGTTTTTGTAAAACAATGTACTCAAGGTGGGGCTGAGAAGATAGCTTTGCACTGAGTACTTGCTGCTCTTCTAGGAGACCTATGTTTGGATCACAGCAGCCCCATGAGTAAGTTCATAACATGTAACTCCAGTTCCAGGATATCTGAACTCTTCTCACCATGCCAAAAGACACCAGCACATACCTGGTACATACTCAAGACACACATACAAATAAAATAAATCTTTTTTAAAATAATCTTTTTAAAAAATAATAAAGGCTATTCTTCTGCAACTTGTGTTGGACTTTAAAACACAGCTTGCTCCAATACTGAGGGGACTTAAGAGGTGAGTGAACAGTCACATGGCAGGACGCCCCACTCTCTAGGACCTCCCAAGTGGGACAAAACTCCAAGCCCCTCCCCAACTCCCTCGGCTTTTCTAGCCAGCCAGCAGGGAGTTTGCTGTTGCTAGGATCCCCTCAAACCCAATCCTACCCATGGGACACCCCCCAAGGTACTAGCCACACGCTGCCTAAGAGCTGAAAGCTTGCTATAATACTGAGGGGACCAAGAGCTTGCTACAACACTGAGGGGATTAAGAGAGCACCAAGAGAGCAAACCAGGAAAGAAGACCTAGAGAGCAGGCGTATAGAGACCTCAGAAGCTTCTGAGACAGACAGTGACAGTAAAGCATATCAAGAAAAACTCCCAAACACTCAGACAGCCACTTCAAGGACTGGACCAAGACACAAAAACACTGCAGGCCTCATTTGAAGGACTAGATGTGTAGGCGCCAAAGTAAGAATCCCTCCAACAACCTAAAAAACAACATGGTAACACCAGAACCCAGGGGTCACACAACAGGAAGACTTGATAATCCTAACCCAAAAGAAGTAGAATAAAACAACTTAAAACTCTTCAACTGGACTTTGGGAGCTCAGTCCAGTGCTCCAATGTGGATCTCTGCCTCTTTTGCCATTAGTTGCTGGATGAAGCTTCTATGCTGATATTTACGATAATCATGAGTCTGGATAGAGGGCAACTCAAGATCTGGCCGCCTCACCTCTATTGCTTAGGGTCTTAGTCATGCCACCACGCCTTAGCTCACTTAACCAACTGACTTCCCTTTCAAGTGATGCTGTGTGGAATAAACTTACAGAAAACAGAAATAACAAGTTGTGGCTATAGCACAGGTATACTGAAGTAGAATCTAATGTGTCAAATCAGAGATGTAGCCCTACAAATGGATATAAGTAAAGCTAAAAAACCACTTTTTAAAACAAACACAAAACCTGATGCCCTCCCCTTGCAAAGTGATTAGCTGTAAACAAAACGCTTATGTCAGCACTCAACCTGGATCTACACTGCATCATGTAGGAAAAAAAGGTCTATTAAACACCTCTTGGTACTATTAGTAGTACAAAAATGAAAGCCAAGTCCTAATAATGTACTGTTTGCTGATAATAGTTAAAAGATATAAATACATAAAATATCATAAATAACAGTCCCACCTAGTGTGACTCAAAAAGAACAAATAATAATCCCAATCTAATTATGGAAACATCTCCAAATAGTACAAGTCATGAAAAGTAAGCAGCCGTACCTAGTGTGACTCAAAAGAACAAATAAAATTTTTAACCTAATTATAGAAATATCCCCAAGATGTATAACCCCAGCAGCAGAGACATTGAGGGCACACTGAATAAATGGGACCTCCTGAAACTGAGAAGCTTCTGTAAAGCAAAGGACACTGTCATTAAGACAAAAAGTCAGCCTACTGACTGAGAGAAGATCTTCACCAACCCAGCAACAGACAAATGTCTGATCTCCAAAATATATAAAGAACTCAAGAAACTAGAAGTTAAATATAATTAACCCAATTAGAAAATGCGGCACTGAACTGAACAGAGAATTCTCAACAGAAGTTTAAATGGCCAAAAGATACTTAAGGTCATGCTCAACCTCCTTAGTGATCAGAGAAATGCAAATCAAAACAACTTTGAGATATCATCTTACACCAGTCAGAATGGCTAATATCAAAAACACCAAGGATAGCCTTTGCTGGAGAGATTGTGGAGAAAGGGGTACCCTCATCCATTGCTGGTGGGACTGCAAACTTTTGCAACCACTTTGGAAATCAGTGTGGCGGTTTCTCAGAAAAATTGGGATTAACTTACCCCTGGACCAAGCAATACCACTCTTGGCAATATACACAAAAGATGCCCTATCATATGACAAAAGCATTTGTTCAAGACAAAAGCATTTGTTCAACTATGTTCATAGCAGCATTATTTGTAATAGCCAGAACCTGGAAGCATCCTAGATGTCCTTCAATGGAAGAATGGATGAAGAAAGTGTGGAATATATATACATTAAAGTATTACTCAGCGGTAAAAAACAATTACTTCTCTAATTTTGCATGCAAATGGATGTAAATAGAAAATACTATCCAGAGTGAGGTAACCCAGACTCAAAAAGAAGATCATGGGATGTACTCACTCATCATTGGTTTATAGCCATGGATAGGGGCCACTGAGTCTATAATTTATGATCCTAAAGAAGCTAACAAGAGGGTTAAACACAAGGAAAAACATACAGTTATCCTCCTGGCTATGGGAAATAGACAGGATTGTGGGGCAAAAATTTGGAATCTTGGGGGTGGGGTGGGATGGGGGTGAGGGGAGATGGGGAGAGAAAAGTGTGAAGGAGAGGATGCGAGGAACTTGAGGAAACGGAATGATTGGGGATATAGGAAGTTTGTATCGGGGAGCAGGGAACTCATATCTTAGTTAAGGGAACCACATAAGGGTTGGCAAGAGACTTGAGCTTGGAGTGGCAACCAGGTGTCCAGGGCAATGTCCCCACTTAGTTCCTTGGGCACCAGAGGATAGGGAATCTGAAATGAACCTATCCTATAACCATAGTGGTGAATATCTTGCATATCACCATAGAAACTTCATCTAGCAATGAATCGAGAGAGAGACAGAGACCCACACTGGAGCACTGGACTGAGCTCCCAAGGTCCTAATGAGAAGCAGAAAAAGGAAGTACATGAGCAAGGAAGTCAGTACCACGAGGGGTGCACCCACCCACTGAGACAGTGGGGCCGATCTATTGGGAGCTCACCAAGGCCAGCTGACTGTGACTGAAAAAGCATGGGATAAAACAGGACTCTCTGAACATGGCGGACAATGAGAGTTGATGCTAGAGGCCAAGGACAGTGGCACGGAGTTTTGATCCTACTTTATGTTTTGGCTTTGTAGGAGCATAGACAGTTTGGATGATCACCTTTCTAGACCTGGATGGAGTGGGGAGGACCTTGGAATTTCCACAGGGCAGGGAACCCTGACTGCTCTTGGGACTGGAGAGGGAGGAGAAGAGAAGTGGTGGGAGGGGGAGGGGGACGGGGGAGGGGGAGAGAAATGGGAGGCAGGGAGGAACCGAAAAAACCTAACCAAGGAGTCCAACAATGACCACAATATCTCTGACACCTAGAGACCTTTCACCAGCGCAACTCGAGGAAGGCAAACACACAAAATTTACTACTAAAAAAATGACCGGAGTTAACAACCACTGGTCATTAATATCACTTAATGTCAATGGACTCAACTCACCTATAAAAAGGCACAGACTAAGAGATTGGATACGAAAACAGGAGCGAACATTCTGCTGTTTACAAGAAACACACTTCAACCACAAAGACAGACACCTACTCAGAGTAAAGGGTTGGGATAAGGCTTATCAAGTAAATTGACCTAACAAACAAGCAGGTGTGGCCATACTAATTTCTAACAAAGTTGACTTCAAACTTAAATCAATCAGAAGAGATGGAGAGGGACATTTTCTACTCCTAACAGAAACAATTCATCAGGATGAAGTCTCAATCCTGAATATCTATGCCCCTAATATAAAGCACCCACGTATGTAAAAGAAACATTGCTAAAACTCAAGGCAGCAATCAAACAGAAGACATTAATAGTAGGAGACTTTAACACTCCTCTCTCACCAATGGACAGGTCAGTTAGACAGAAAACTAAGAGAGAAATAAGAGAATTAATGGAGGTAATAAATCAAATGGACTTAACAGACATCTATAGAATATTCCACCCAAAATATGAAAGAATATACCTTCTTCTCTGCAGCTCAAGGAACCTTCTCGAAAATTGACCACATACTCGGTAACAAAGCAAACATCCACAGTTACAAAAAAATATCTGTAACCACCTGTATCTTATCAGATCACCATGGATTAAAGCTAGAATTCAAGAACAATGCTACCCCCAGAATGCCTACAAACTCATGGAAACTGTACAGTCATCTACTGAAAGCAAGTTCTTCATTTCTAAGACTTTGGAGTTACTAACCTGTGAATGAACTAAACACAGAAAATTCAATTAAAAGAACCTTTCTTTGAAGCCGGAGAGATGGCTCAGAGGTTAAGAGTACATAATGGCGTTTCCAGGGGACCCTGGTTTGGCTCCCAGCACCCAATTGGAGGCTAGCAATCATCACTCCAGTTCCAGAGGCTCCAGTACCCTCTTCTGCACTTTGGGCACTTCACCCAGAATATACATCCAGGTAAAACAGTCACACATAAAATAAAAATAAAATCAATCTATAAAATAAACCAAGTTCTCTGGTCTGAAGATGAAGCTAAGAATTTGTCTAGTATGTATAAGATCGAGGTTCTACCCTAAAAATGAAGAAAAATATCCAGTCTGCTTTGTTGGACATAGTGGGTCATATCTATAATCCTAACATTTGAGAGGCTGAGGCAGGGGATGCTTAGTTTGGAGGCAGGGTATGCACAAAAGGTTCAAGTACAGCATGATATACAACATCCTTCAAGCTGTTGCCAGGCAGCAGTTCCTCCTGGCTCTGGGCACCAATGGAGACCTGACGTGAGGCAACATTCATCTTCTGGATTGGACCTCCTCGAAGGACCAGTGTGGTCCACGATAGCACAAGAGGCTATGTTGGTGTTAGAGGTTCATGCTGCTTTCCCAGACAGAGATGAAGCCTGAGATCCACATGGACCTACACAGTCTGTGCTACTTTCCAATGCCTTGGTGATGTCCTCAGGCTCTGCTGTCTTGGTGCACCAAGCCCGTGTGAGTGGCATGTGTAACCACCTGAGACCATGTGTGAGGGACACGGTCCATGCAGTCTCTAGGGTTCTGATATGGCCAACAGCCAGGTTGATGTGTGTGGTCCAAGTTACCACCAAAGACCATGAGGAAGCCCATGGTCAGAGTTGATGTCTGAAGCCATGTTAATGTCTGTGAGTATGGGAGAGCCTGCTCTGCCCCTCAGTGCAGGCAATACAGGCAGTAGAATGGGTGCAGGACATCTATTCCCGCCCCATCCCAGCCACTGCAAAGTTTCCTCAGCTGATGGATGGTTTCTGGCATGGATATAGGCTGAGAAAGACTCATTTCCTTTGGGAACTTGGCCACAAAGAATTTTACCATTTCAGTGAATATACAGTCAATACAAAATAGATTTGTCTTTTTTGAAGTGGGGAAATCATGGTGGACAGGAAATAGATATGGGAAGACTGGGAGGTGAGCACCATGGAGGCATATAATGTGAGATTCCCAAATAATCAATAAAAATGTAAACAGAAGAAAAAGAAGGAAATGAGAACCCTCTGAGACTCTGTCTCATATATCCTGACAATTTCTCCCCTCTTATCAACAAACTTTGTAAATTAAAAAATTTGTAAAATAAAAAAAAATTGAGCAGCAAGAAAACTGAGCTTCCAGGACCCAGTTTACTGTTGTGTAACAAAAATAAAATTCCTTAACAAGCCGAGGGTAGGATATTTAATAAAAAAATACAAAGATGGCCCAAGAGATTCTTTTCAGAATTAACTTTAATAATAAACCCCTAGCTTACTTTAATAAGCCTATAACAAGAACAGATTCTAGGCCATGATGTCCAAAGCATGACAGCTGACAGCTGATAAAACACTAAAGGCTTAATTTTCCTACCCTAGCAATCTGCCAGAATTTAACTTATTGAAAGAGGCCAATGTCTTTTTTTGTTCTAATGATGATAGTGCATACTTTCATTTTTTTCAATTTTACTCAGATTTATTAAAGTATAACCAACAGATAAATTTACAGGGTAAAGGTCTTAATGCAGATAAACATTACAAAATGTCTAAGTTGAAGTAACCAACTATCATCTCACTTACCTATCACATTTTATTGCTGACATTTAAGATCCACACTCTTTGCAATTTTCAAGTATGTGTTTCTCTTATTCCTTAAAAAGACTACATTTTTTAGCTTTATAATTCTCGGCTACAATACTTTTACAGTGATTTCTGATCTTCAATAAGGAAAGTATCCTGGATCTTGTCATGAACGTATTTAGCATACATGGATTCAATATAGGCCCTGCTGAACCATTCTGATTTAGATGGTGTCATGAATCTCACCACACAAACCCCTTAAAGATGAAATGAGCACACACCGCATGCAGATTTTGGTGTTTTCTCAATCTTCTTTGTATGAAAGTAAACAATTCTATTACAAGGGTTTTCTATTCCAATCTATTACAGCATAGTTTTGTCAGAGGCAGTTTGTAGAAACTGTGATGGTACATCAATCACTGAGCCATTCTAAAGAGCTACATTATTGTTTATAGCAATTGTGATGTATAATAGACCTCTAGAACATACTCAGCCTAACTAAAACTTTGTACCCTAGGAAGAATATCTTTCTATCTCCTCTCCCAGGCAGCCTCTGATAACCAACATTTTAGCCTCTGTCTCTGAGTTCAACTTTTTATATTGTATTTATAAGTTAAAACAATCAGTATTTCCATGTCTTTCAGTTCTAGGCTTATTTCATTTATTATAATGTCTTCCAGATTAGATCACATAAAATGATGGGATTCCCTTCATTAAGTATGAGTTGTCTTCCACTGTGTGTATACATGCATGCTTGTAAACACCATGATATCGTTATCTATTGCTGATCATCTTGTTTCTACTTTTAACTTTCTAAGGGATCTCCATACTATTTTCCATAATGACTGTACCAAGCCATAATTCCACCAACAGCCTATAGAGATTGTTATTATGTCTTTACCAAAATGACTTTGTCTTTTTTTTTCTTTTCTTTTATTCTTTTTTTGGGGGGGGGTTAATACTGCAAGGTGATCTTGAGCTCACTATGCACTATTTAGGCAACGGTACACTTACCTAGGCTGAACTCCTAGTTCTCCCACTTCAGCCTTCCAAGAGCTGGGATTAAGGTGTGCACCACAAGCTTTACTTCTTTTGTCTTTTCCACAATGACCCTCTGAACATAGAAGAGGCAATAACATGATATCTCACTGTGGTTTTGCTTTCATTACTCTAATGATTAGTGATATCAAGTATTTTTTCATAGAACTTTTAAAAAGAAGCCACTTTCTGATTCATTACTAGTATCACATATAAGTATTTATAGTTTAAAACTGACTTAAAAATTTCAAACAAAATAAAGCCCTTACTTAGAAAGACGTTCTTCCTCTAGAATTATGCAAGAAACATTTGGCAATTCCCTGCTCCATACAAATGGTGTTTTCTAGTTGAAAAAATAATCCTGATACATGATTGCAAAGAACACTGTCTTGCAGGCAACTCTATCTTGAGAAGTCTATACCCACCCTTACTACTGTGTGTACAACTGCCGCTTTCCTTAACACACACATACACACACATACATGCGTGTGTTTATTGATATTAAACCATTTCCTCAAAAAATAAAAAAAAATAAAAAAAAAACCCAACCTTTCAGGAAAAAACAATTCTGCTCATCCTTAATTTAAAAAGAATTGAAGAAAAAAAAAAGTAGTAGGTAGAGGTCAGTGGTGAAGTACCTGAGTGCAAGAAGCCCTGAGTGATATATAAAACAAATGAGCACATGAAAAATGTTCAACATCATTAACAACAAGAACTAAAATGAAAACTACAATGAAGCCTGATGCAGTAGCTCAAATACAGGCAGGAGAACATCAGGAGGACAAGAGCAGCCTCAGTTACCTAAGAACCAGTTGGAAAAAAGAAAACACAAAACAGGTACAATGAAAAACTGTCACATATATAAAAGACTAACCAAATTTCTAAAGATGGCAAAGCCAAATGCTAGTAATGATATGAAAGAATTAGAACTTTTAGGCAAGCAAGTTGGTTCCTATAACACTAGCAATTCTACACATAGATAAGCTAAAAGAATCAAAAAGAGATGTTCAGCCAGGCGGTGGTGGCACACAGCTTTAGTCCCACCACTCATGAGGCAGAGGCAGGCGGATCTCTGTGAGTTAGAGGCCAGCTTGGTCTACAAGAGGTAGTTCCAGGACAGTTTCCAAAAGCTACAGAGAAACCATGTGTCGAAAAGAACAAAAAACCAAATTTAAAAAACAAAAGAAAAGCATATGTTAAAAGACAAATCTATATGTATATGTTTATATAAGAGCTTTATTTATAATAGCCAAGACACAGAGACAACCAAGATGTCTTCATGAGTAAATGATAAAAGGTGGTACAGTTATACTGTGGCAAGCTACTTGGCAATTAAAAAAAGTACACTGTTGCTACATTATAACAAAAGGATAAACCTCAGCGCTAAGTGGAAAAAGTAAATCCTAGAATGTTAGGTAGGGTATATAAGTTATGGTTCTTTGAAAACCTGATACAAAAACACATGACTGGTTGTCAGGTTGAAAGAGAAAATACAGGCAGAGGGAAATGGGCCAAGCTATAAAAAAGGTACACTGAGCATTCCTTGTGAGCATGAAGTATGTCAATTTGATTATCAGGGTACAATATCAATACTGTGGACCTGACATTGTAGTTTTTATAAGATGTTATCAATGGGGAAAACTGAGTAAAGAGTACAGAGGAATCCCTATATTATTTTGTTCAACTACATGCAAATTTATAGTCATCTAAAAATGATTCAAATCCTAAAAGATACATTCACTCAGATCCACATCTATTTTAAATGTTTTCTTGCCAGCGGGTCTCATTGTGTACCCCAGACTACCTTAGAACTTGATACACAGACCAGGCTGCATACAAATTTGAGTTTCTCCTGCCTCCAATTCCCAAGTTCTGGGATGACAGACTTGCACCACCATGAATATCTGAATGCTTTCAATTATATTTCTTTTGGACTTCAAGAGCTATTCTCACCCCATCTTCTTCTTTGTTTCTCCAAGGCTCATGGTCTCCACTGACCACCCTTCTTATCAATGTCATAAAGTCCTTCACCTCAAACAAACCGTAACATTCGGCCAGCTCTATTATTACCAAATGTGCTCCATAAAAGCCACTCCTTAAATCAAAGTCCATATGAAAACCAATCTGTTCCAGAGTCTGTTATTTTTATACATCCATATTGCTTGACAAGATCACATTCCACACAGAACCTTTTGAAGTTTACTGTTTACTCACATCAGAGCTTCCCCAGGAAACACATTGTTTTCACAGCAATGATGGTTGCTCACTTACTTGACTATTTCACCAAACAATGTGTGTTTAAAGTTCTAAATTACAGGAAATAGGAGGAAGAATTTTTAAAAATGGCAAGCACAAATGTAAAGAAACAAGTAAAGACACAACTTTCAAAATAGAAAAAAATACAAATTTTAAAAGTACAGATGCTGCCTGGAGTGGTGAGACAAGCCTCTAATCCCAGCACTTGGGAGTCAGAGGCAGGTCGATCTCTGCATTCCAGGACAGCCTGGTCTACAGAGCAAGTTCCAGGAGAGCCAGGACTATACAGAGAAACCCTGCATCAAAGACACCCAAAATAATAACAATAATACAGATGCTGCCAATAAAAAGAATGAAACTAGAC
Source organism: Chionomys nivalis (assembly GCF_950005125.1). Classification (NCBI taxonomy): domain Eukaryota; kingdom Metazoa; phylum Chordata; class Mammalia; order Rodentia; family Cricetidae; genus Chionomys; species Chionomys nivalis. The sequence continues at coordinate 4,603 of NW_026646964.1, read as the reverse complement.
AGGCAATATGTATGAAGAAACTGGTATTCTACTCTGTAATACCAGAAAAACAAACATGCTTGAGATCATATCAGGTCAATAAAACCCCCTACAAAACCAGGTATATAAAGTCTATTCTTCTGCAATTTTAACAACAACAACAACAACAACAACAAAAATTATGTAAAGTAAGGGCAGCAAGTAAAAGTACTTGCTGCACATGCCTAATGAACTACATTCAATCATCAGAATCCACATGAAGGTGGAATGGGAGAACATACTCCACAAACTTGCACTCTGACTCTACACACACAACAAAGCACACAAACGTATGCACACACATACACACAAAAAAGTAACTTTTTTAAACTTTTATATAAAGCAATACTTTAATAAAGTCATCCTATTTGACAAACAAACATCATTACTTATCTAACATACAATGTAACAATTACATGGAGTCTTAAACTCCAAAAGAATGGAAATATTCACTGGTCCAAGACACCAGGCCTCTCCTGGCTCCATTTGAAGGAAAAGATGGGCAGGCGCCAATGCAAGAATTCCCCCAACAACTTGAAAAGCAACGTGACATCACCAGAATCCAGGAACCCCAGAATGAGAAGTGTACACCCTAATCCAGAAGAATTAGAAGAATTCGACTCAAAAGTGAATTTTATGAAAATAATAGAGGACCTTAAAAAGGAGGTGAAAAACTGCCATAATCAATTAGAGATTACCAACAAAAAGGTAGAGGAAATGAATAAATCCCTCAAAGATACCCAAGAAAACCAAGAGAAACAAGAGAAAGAAATCAAACAGGTAAGGGAAACAGTTCAAGACTTGAAGTGGAAGTAATAAAGAAAACACAAACCGAGGGAAGGATGGATATGGAAAATTTGGATAAAGGAACAGGAACTACAAAGACAAGTACCACCAACAGATTACCAGAGACAGAAGAAAGAATCTCAGACACTGAAGATACCATAGAGAAAATAAACTCTCTGATCAAAGAAAACAGCATAACCAACAAATTTTCATCACAAAACATTCAGGAGATCTGGGACACAATAAAAAGACCAAACCTAAGAATAATAGGGATAGAAAAAGGAGAAGAAGTACATCTCAATGGTCCAGAAAATATATTTAATAAAATTATAGAAGAAAACTTTCCTGACCTTAAGAAAGATATTCCTTTGAGTTTCCAAGAAGCATACAGAACACCGAATCGACTGGATCAAAAAAAAAAAAAAAACATCTCCTCGTCATATAATAATTAAAACACAAAACATTCAGAATAAAGAAAGAATATTAAGAGCTGCAAAGGAAAAAGGTCAAGTTACCTATAAAGGTAAACCTATCAGACTTACACCTGATTTCTCAATGGAAAACATGAAAGCCAGAAGGTCCTGGATAGATGTGCTGCAGAAACGAAGAGACCATGGGTGCAAGCCCAGACTACTATACCCAGGCAAGCTTTTGTTCACTATAAATGGAGAAAACAAAATTTTCCAGGATTGAAACAAATTTAAACAATACGTAGCCACAAATCCAGCCCTACAGAAAGTAATAGAAGGAAAATCACAAACCAAGAAGTCCAACAATGCCCACAATAACTCAGACATCTAATGACCCTTCACAAGCACAACTTGAAGAAGGAAAACACACAAACTCTACTACCAAAATAAAGAAAGAGAGAAAGGGAAAAATGACCAGAGTTAAAACCACTGGTCATTAATATCACTTAATATCAATGGACTCAACTCACCTATAAAGAGGCACAGGCTAAGAGATTGGATTCGAAAAGAGGATCCAACATTCTGCTGCTTAGAAGAAACACACCTCAACCACAAAGACAGACATCTACTCAGAGTAAAGGGCTGGGAAAAGGTTTATCAAGCAAACGGACCTAAGAAACAAGCAGGTGGGACCATACTAATTTCTAAGAATGTTGACTTCAAACTAAAATCAATCAAAAGAGATGGAGAGGGACATTTTTTACTCGTAACAGGAACAATTCACCAGGATGAAGTCTCAATCCTGAATATATGTGCCCCTAATATAAAAGCACCCACTTATGTAAAAGAAACGTTACTAAAACTCAAGGCAGTCATCAAACCACACACTCTAATAGTAGGAGATTTCAACACTCCTCTCTCACCAATGGACAGGTCAATCAGACAGAAACCTAGCAGAGAAATAAGAGGATTAAGAGAGGTAATGAATCAAATGGAATTAAGAGACATCTATAGAACTTTCCACTCGAATAAGAAAGAATATACCTTCTTCTCTGCAGCTCATGGAACCTACTCGAAAATTGACCACATACTCGGTAACAAAGCAAACTTACACAGTTACAAAAAAATATCGGTAACCACCTGTGTCTTATCAGATCACCATGGATTAAAGTTAGAATTCAACAACAATGCTATCCCCAGAAAGCCTATGAACTCATGGAAACTGGACAGTCAACTACTGAACCACACCTGGATCAAGGAAGAAATAAAGAAAGAAATTAAAGTCTTTCTTGAATTCAATGAAAACGAAAACTCAACATACTCAAACCTATGGGAAACTCTGAAAGCAGTGCTAAGAGGAAAGTTCATAGCATTAAGTGCCCACTTAAAGAACACTGAGAAAGAACACATTGGAGACTTAAGAGCCCACATGTAAGCTTTAGAAAAAAAAAGCAGACTCACCTAGGAGAAGTAGAAGACTGGAAATAATCAAATTGAGGGCTGAAATCAACAAAATAGAAACACAGAAAACAATCCAAAGAATCAAGGAAACAAAAAGCTGGTTCTTGGAAAATCAATAAGATTGATAAACCCGTATCCAAACTAATCAAACGGCGGAGAGAGAATACGCAAATTAACAAAATCAGAAATGAAAAGGGAGACATAACCACAGACACAGACGAAATTCAGAGAATCATTAGATTTTACTAAAAAAACCTGTATGCCACAAAATTGGAAAATGTAAAAGAAATGGACACTTTTTTAGATAAGTACCATATACCAAAGTTAAACCAGCACCAGATGAAAAATCTAAATACACCTGTTAGTCGCGAAGAATTAGAAGTTGTTATAAAAAACCTCGCCACAAAAAAAGCCCAGGTCCAGACGGCTTCAATGCAGAATTCTACCAGAACTTCCAAGAAGACCTAATACCTATACTCCTTAATGTATTTCACAATATTGAAAAAGAGAAGTCATTGCCAAATTCCTTTTATGAGGCTGAAGTTACTCTGACACCAAAACAACACAAAGACGCAGCCAAGAAAGAGAACTACAGGCCAATCTCACTCATGAACATCGACGCAAAAATACCCAATAAAATACTGGAAAACCGAATCCAAGAACACATTAGAAAAATTATCCATTATGATCAAGTAGGCTTCATCCCAGAGATGCAGGGCTGGTTCAACATACGATAATCTATCAATGTAATCCATCATATAAATAATCTGAAAGAAAAAACCATATGATCATTTCATTAGATGCGGAAAAAGCATTTGACAAAATTCAACATCCCTTTATTATTAAGGTCTTAGAGAGATTAGGAATACAAGGTTCATTCCTAAATATAATAAAAGCTATTTATAGCAAGCCATCAGCTAACATCAAATTAAATGGAGAGAAACTCAAAGCTATTCCACTAAAATCAGGAACATGACAAGGTTATCCACTCTCTCCATACCTCTTCAATATAGTGCTTGAAGTTCTAGCAATAGCAATAAGACAACATAAGGGGATCAAAGGGATTCAAATTGGAAAGGAAGAAGTTAAACTTTCATTATTTGCAGACGATATGATAGTGTACATAAGCGACCCCAAAAACTCCAGCTAAGAACTCCTTCAGCTGATAAACACCTTTAGTAGTGTTTCAGGATACAAGATCAATTCCAAAAAATCAGTTGCCCTCCTATACACAAAGGATAAGGAAGCAGAGATGGAAATCAGAGAAGCATCGCCCTTCACGATAGCCACAAATAGCATAAAATATCTTGGCGTAACTCTAACCAATGAAGTAAAGGATCTATTTGACAAGAACTTTAAATCTATGAAGAAAGAAATTGAGGAGGATACCAGAAAATGGAGGGATCTCCCTTGCTCTTGGATTGGGAGGATCAACATAGTAAAAATGGCAATTCTACCAAGGGCAATTTATAGATTCAATGCAATCCCCATTAAAATCCCATCAATTTTCTTCACAGATCTTGAGAGGACAATAATCAACTTTATATGGAGAAACAAAAAACCCAGGATAGCCAAAACAATCTTATATAATAAAGGATCGTCTGGAGGCGTTACCATCCCTGACCTCAAACTCTATTACAGAGCCTCAGTATTGAAAACATCTTGGTATTTTCATAAAAACAGAGAAGTCGATCAATGGAACCGAGTAGAAGACCCTGATTTTAACTCACAAACATATGAACACCTAATTTTTGATAAAGGAGCTAAAAGTATCAATGGAAAAATGAGAGCATCTTCAACAAATTGTGCTGGCAGAACTGGTTGTCAACCTGTAGAAGAATGAAAATAGACCATGCACAAAACTCAAGTCCAAATGGAATAAAGACCTCAATATTCGACTGAAAAAACTGAACCTGATAGAAGAAAAA